>NW_027070086.1:336296-385661 GCF_002906115.3 Quercus suber
CTGATCCTGCCATAATGTATTCCTACCTATAGCATCAGCAACTCGAAGTTGAGCATACATACAACGATCTTTATGTGTGAATAGCCGAGAGGAAAGAAAGGGCGGTAAATGATAATGAAAAAGGACCATGGTTTGAAGGAAATTCTTACTTGTCCTTTAATGATTGTTATGCTCTTGTAGAATGATGGAGAAATTATTTTAATAACCAAATTATTGATGTTGCTCAGAATCTATGGAAAGATTATCATTTCATAGGAAGCACAAATAGAATCTCTATTTTTGGTCCCAGACCCTATGCTAATGCCATTGCTCATTTGCGAATAGCTGATCATTGCAATCCAAGAAGTCTTCTGATCCCAGGGAGAACTCCGGCGTTTGAACCACTTTTATATTGTGGATTTTGTAATCAATATGCTATCTACCATGAGCATGAATGTGATAATGATCTTCCATGGGATCCTTATGATGGTTATCCATCTGATGCTCTTTCCATTGATTAATGAGTGGCCTCCTTTGGTTACTGTTACTACTTTAGCCCTACTGTTTTGGAAGTCTTGTCAGTCTAATGGTTCCCACTGATAAAGTTACTTTTCCATGCTACTTCTACATGTTTTGTTCCTTTCGGAACATATTTAGACTAAAGTTTCATATACTCCAAGACTATTTTCCTAAGCCATAATAATGATGTTCACAAGCACTCCTAGACAAGTACTCCAAGACTAGCACTCCAAGACTACTTTTCAACAAAATAAGGACAAGCATCTTGCTACGGATGTTTTGATGAAAAAAAGTGAGAAAACACTATTCACAAATTACTGTTCATGGATTACTATTCACAAATTACTGTTCATTGACACTGTTCACTTTTTACTATTCATGATATTGTTCACTCAGAATTTTTGCATATTTAAGGGGGGTTATCCCTTAAGTTTAAATCAGAATTCTCTTCTTCAAAAAACCTTCTTTCTTTTAGAAGTCTTCCTTGGAGTGAGAGAGTTCCCTAGTTCCCTACTACCATTATTTCCCTACAAATCTTGTTAATAGGACTAGCTCAAGCTTTGTAACTGTTAAACTGTAACCTGTTCTGTTGAGATCTTGTAACTACTACTGTAAGTGATTGTTCTACTTTTAATAACAAGTATTTTCAGCTTTCTGTTTAACATACTACTTGTTGCTACCGCCTTTTTGGATGGTTCTAAATTTTTAATTGCTTTGATATATACTGTTTGGCTGGTTCTACCACCTTACTATTGTTTTAAATTGCTTTGATTATACTTATAATACCGCCTTCTTGGCTGGTTTTACTTTGCTTACTTTACTTTCAACATATAATATACTATACTCCTACTTTCCTCTCTTCAGCTGTGCATCCCCTTTCCCCATTTTGGTATTAGAGCCATTCTTTTCTAGCCAGTGATAGTGTTGTTGTATCTTCATCTCTTGTTTGTGCTTACTCGAAACTTTGATACTCTATTGTTGTGTTCCCTTCTTACCATCATTGGCGCCACCCTAGACGTAAAGTGAATTCCCAGAACCAAACTGTAAGGCCCGTTTAAGCCAAGAGAGGGCGTGTAGAGCATGAGAGGTATAGGGTTGCTTAGGGTATGTGTTAAGAAATGCAACGATTGTGAGAAAAACATGATAATTGAGTGTTAAACTTAGGATAGTATGGATAAGTTGTGGAGATCCAACTCCTCTGTCAGCTCCAGGACTGGTTGTTCTTTTGATATTGTAAATGAAAAAGATCACACTATTGAAGAACATGAGCTCCCTGATTTCCAGAAATGGAATATTCTGAAAGTTGATACTAAAACTCTTTATAAGACTAGTTTTGTTGAGAGTGCTTTTCATCCCATTTACAAAGTTAGAACTGTTAAACAAATATTTTCTATTTCAAAAACTCATGAATAATGTTGCTTGTTTTCTAAAAGAAATATTAATTACTTCCTTGCTAAAAAAATTAGTTATTTGCATATTGGTATGGCTCATGTTGCTGTTAAACCACTTACTAGAAAAGGAATAAATGCTTATGTTCTCATGTGTTTGAGAGATGCTAGATTTAAGAACTTTAAAGATAGCATTCTTGGTATGACCGCTGCTTCTTTGTATGATAGTCCTGTTTATTTCAATTGTTATCCTGATATTACTCTTGCTTTGGATGATCCTAATATTGTTAAAGCTTTCACTTTGAATATTGCTTCATCTGGTTATCACATGGAAGAAGGTAGTAAACCTTTTGCTTTGATTTACCGCGTTTATTACAGACTTTTAGGTACTTAATTGAGCCCTGGTGCTAAGATCAATAGAGAACCTTCTGGTAAAACAATGTTAATTCAATATTCAACTCCTGATGCTAAAGTTCAAGTTCCAAAAATGATTCAATGGCAAGATATTAAGATTCCTAATGAATGGATGCTACAACAAGAATCACTTGTTGCTAAACCTGTTTTTGATGAGCTAGATCTCACAAATATTCAACAATACCTTGACGGTACTGTTAAAATAAGTTTTCAAAACAATCAACCCTTGAGGATCAACGAAGGAAGACATTCCTTTGCTGGATCTAAAAGTATTTCAAAAAGAGAACAAGATCTCAATGAATTTTTGCAAAAGAATTTTGAAAAACTCACTGATTTAAAGCTAAAAGATGTTTCAAGTGACAAATCTCAAATTAGCTCTGTTTTCTATTCTACTAAACCTGAACCTTCTTCTCCATATGGCAAAACTGCTAATGAAGAAGAAGATAATACTAAATCTGTTTGTCCATCTGATTCTGATTTTTCTCCTCTTGAAAATCTTGTTTATCAAAACCAATTAAGAGTTTTAAATGTTTTGGAAGAAAGTTGTGAAATTGATATGGTTTCCCTGTATAATGAATTTATTCTTGCTAAAAACAAAGATAAAAGAAAATACTACCAAAGTACTTTTGCTCAGTCTGAAAAAGACCGTGTTAAAAGGAAATGGAAAGAAAAAAAATGAATCAATTGAAAAAACACATTTTGTTTTTTGATTTTCTTGAAAATTATTATGTTTTAAAAGATGAAGTTTCAAAAAATCATTTGAATGTGATAAAGAAATCAAATTTTGTTAAAGAAGACAAAACCATTATTAGGTCTAGTCATCCACCTTTTGAGACAATTTTGATAAATACTAATAAGACTGATGTTAAAGCCTCCCCTTTCAAAATTGCTGATGATCAAACTCCTATTGTTAGTCTTATTGAACAAAACAATTTTACTAATGAATCTTTGCATGTTATTGGTCAACAGCTTGATTGTATTGAAGAAAAAATTGTTGAAAAAACTGTTTCTGTTGAAAAACCTATTTCTATAAAAACTGAGAAACCTTTGATTAATTTACCCAGTCAAGATAAGAAATTTAAGTTTAAAACCTCCCAATCTAAAACTCTTGAAACTGTTGAAAAAATGCTTGCTAATTTAAAAGTTAAAAATGAGGGTACTTCTACAAATACTGCTTTCACTATTTCAAAAAATGAAAAAGAAATTGTTTTTGAAGAAAATATAGATTCTGATACAATATCTTCTGTTTCTGCATAAAAGATTTTTGATGATGATATACCTGAAATTAAAAGATTTGTTGGAAGTTCTAAACCTATGTTTTTTACAAAAAATTGGTATTAAAAACCTACTCCTCCTGATATGCAATTTAAAGAAAGACCTTTTCAAACACAATTTTTTGTTTCTACTAATAAAATTTATGAATGGAATATTGATGGTTTGTCTGAACAAGAAATCATTAATAAAATGGGTCATATGTCCATGGTTGGAATTGCTTATGTTAATAATCATAATCTTGATAACCCTGAAATTTTTGACCTTCTTGCTACTGGTTTTTCTGGCACTCTTCGTGGCTGGTAGGATTCATATCTTACAGAAGATTCTAGAGAATCTATTAAACATGCTGTTAAGAAGAATGATGAAGGTTATAGTGGTTGATTTTGCACTCTTTCCCTCATTTCCATGAAAGTATCCAAAAAAAATTGATCTACTAGAAATCCAACCAAATTGATGTTTTTTTTAAGAAACAACCAAATTGAAATTATAAGCCGTTTTGTAACCAAAAAAAAAATGCTGAGTATGTCGAATAATCATTATCAATATGTCAAAACTTGTAAGAGAGATGTTAATAAAACTTAAATACTATGACTCAATTTAACAATTTTGCCCGGCCATTACGCTTGTAAGAAATGTCTTATTCAAGAAACAAAAATATGTTAGAGAATTAGGCGCCTATGGCATAGCGGCCCACAAGGCTGAAAGTAATGAATACGGAGGGAATAATGCATGAAATTCAAGGTGAGACCGTAATCATTGTTCAAAATGTTGTGTAATTACCTTAAATTCAAGGTGGACCCTGGACAATATCTTTCTCCGGTATAAATTTTTCTTTTAATTTTTTATCCTTTTTTATTTTTTTTATGTACATTTTTAAAGGATTTTGTTAGAACACTATTTAGGAAATACTTTATAAACTTTTTATAAGAAAAGAAAAAAAGAAAAAAAAACAGAATAGTATTTTATATTTATCATAAAAATGGTATCAAAATATTTTTAAAATAATTTATTAATTAATGCTTTAAGGACACCCATCAATCAAAAGTCTTAGTTTTTATTTACGAGTCTACTTTATCCAATTTTCAACAAATAAAAAAATAAAAAATAAAAAAACTACATTTAGAGGAACTTTAGATGTGAGGCCGTAGAAAAGTCAAGTAACACAAGTCTTTTGTTGTTGAATGTGACATTTTATATAATGGTTATATACAACATCTCTCACAGGATGGATCTCACAAGTCACAAATATATGGTCCACCTTCGTATAAGAGAAATGTTTTGTTTTATATAATAACCATTATACATTTTATTGCTATTTGCTAGCCCTTAGTAGTATAACACATCTTCCTCCTGATCAGTAGGCATAATATGACAGGAATATCAGCATAAGCCGTGCCAGAGAATCGATTTTGGTTCTGAGAGCATGGCTAGTGAGGGGGAGATACATGATATAGGGGAATTGTTAAAAAGGTTTAAAAAAAAAAATGTAATTTACACCTTCTAAATTTGAACAGTTGTCATTTAAGATTATTATAGTGTGGTAGATTGAAATTAAGATCTCTGTATTTAGGTCATACCTCAGACAAATGAGCCTACTATTGAAATAGCTCATGAGGTAATTCATTAATCATTTTGATTTGATTAAATGAATATGATATTCTTTTAATAATTTTTTATGTTTTAAAGGACTTAATGGATATAGGAGAAGAGATAAACTAATTATTATATAAATTAACAATTACAACTGAATATGATATTCTTTTAATAATGTTTTATTTTTTAAAGGATTTAATGGATATAGGAGAAGAGATAAATTAATTATTATATAAATTAACAATTACAAGTTACAACTGTCTTTTATTAGTTTTAAAATTTTAATTTTGAAACTATTTCTTTTAATATACTAGAAACCCTGTTTTGTTATTCTATTAATTAAAAAGAAGAAGAAGAAGAAGAAGAAGAAGAAGAAACCCTCTCCTTATTCTCCCCTCCCACACCCCCCCCCCCCCCCCCAAAAAAAACAAAAACAAAAAAACAAAAAAACAAAAACAAAAACAAAACAACACTAGAACCTCTCTCAAACCCCTCATAGCCTACTTTATAAAAGTCAAAACAATGTAACCCTTTTTATCTCGTTCCATCTACTCATCTCTTCTTTCTCTCAATCCAAACACAATCTATGTTCCAAAAGTGTGGTTTAGTGGCCATAAGTTTTTAAAACAATTATAAAATCCCTTCTATTTTAGAACGACCTAAAATTGATTTATTGCCTAAAACACCTAGATTAAGTTGAACTTGTTGAAAGAAGCAATATTGTTGGCTTAATGGGTGAGGTAAATAGGCAACTGCCTAACAGCCTAAGGCCCTCAAAGTTTTACTAATAGAGATATTCATGTTCCAATTAAAGTGTTAATTAAGCCCCAAATATTCGCAAATAAATAAAACATAGTTTTTCTTTTGTTTTTGTTTTTTTTATTATCAAAGAAAAACCAGTTTAAGAAAAATCTTTTCATTGGATGTGATAATGACTGTTCGTTTTTCTTAGTTTTAAAGTGTAGAACTCATTAATCTCCCACACACAAATGTTGAAAGAACTTATTAATCTCTCACTAGTAAATAAATTATACTCAAATTTTATTTAGAGATATCAAATATATAGTTTTGTTAAAATTTTCTTTCATAATTTTTTAGTATTTGGTTGCTTCACTCAATAAATAGTGTTTATTTCAATTATATAGTCATTAAATAATACAATGGATTCGTTTTAATTTATAATTTTGTACCTAAAATAAAAATATTTTAAATGAAAAAGAATACCAAAAGTTAAATAAATCTTTTATTGATATTCAAAAGATAAGAATAAGCCCTACTTAAAGTAGTCGCCTTAGGCCCTACAATGCCTTGAGCCAGCCCTAGAAAGAAGCTGAAATGCTCTAATATTTATACTAGTACAATTTTAGGGTCCGTTTGGATACTGTTGATTTTGCTGAAAACTGAAAACAATGTAACAAATAATTTTAAAAGCCAACTGATTATTTTTGGGGCCGACTACTATAACTCAGTTGAAAGTATTTAAGGGTTGCGTTTTTTTCTTTTTTCTTTTTTTCTTTCACTCCTTTTCCACCGCTATATATATATATATATATATATATATATAATTTAAACTATATAATTGTAATTGTTTTTAATTGTATCTATGCATATACTCGAGATTACATACTAGTTTATTTAGTAATAGTGACAAGAGAGACTTGGTCCAAGTTTGGTTTATGTTACAAAGGCTTAGGTACAGTACGTCTTATGCACAAAACTCAATGGGATGTTACCAGCACATGGCAATTTATGTACACATGAATACATGATAGTATCTTATTGAGTCTAGTACACATGACACTAGCCCTAAGCTAAATCTTTATCACACACATATAGATTTGTCAAATATGGATTCAAATCCAATAACAAGCCGAACCTAAAGGGAAAATATGGACATGGATAGAAATATTTAGACGTGTGAAAACAAGTCAACCTGTAGTCAACATGCAAAATGACGGGTTAGGTAAGGTTGACCCGCGGGTCACATGATTCGAGTTGTCTAACCCCTTTCTCACCTTTACTATCTTTTGAGCCTTTTTTTTCTTCTCACAAATTATTTTTTCACAACATCAAAGTTTGAAAATTTTAATTTAATGAGTTTTGGATTTTATTAACTTAACAATTTATGTATTATTTAAATTTTTTTTTTCATTTGTTTGCTTATTTTTTAATAGGAAGACAAAGATAATATTATTAATTTTTTTATGTCCAAAAAAAGAAAAAATACGGGTTATTCCATTTGGGCTCTACTTATTTTGTTGAAACTGAAAATTTTTTACTGAAAGTATCGTAGATAAAAGTAAAAGTTAGCTGAAATAGTACTGTGAGACTCATGAATAGTATCAAAACGTGTAATAAGACTCATAAATAATAGCAAAAATAAATTAAATAGTAAAATAAGTTGGCAAAAATAATTTTTGCCAATGCACACTAAAAGTTGACCCAACCCTCAAAGATCGGGTAAGAGGTCATATGTTCTATAACCCGTTTAGAAGGATCCATTTATGACCTAAGCTTGATGGACTCGACTCGTTTACCAGGTCTACACAGAGACACGTGGTGAAGGCTCATATATATGACAATGCGTTGCCATTTTAGTACTCTTCTAAGTATACGAGACTACGAGAGTAAAAGTCATTGCTAGTTACATATATGTATGCCAAGAACTTAGCAATTAGCATGAACAAATATTTGCTGAGAAAGACTAACATGGACGGTGCATCAAATCTGAAAAAAGCGTGGCTCCTCTTTGTTTTAGCAATAGCTACTCTTGGTAACTCAAGACTAGCTGCAGGAAATAATCAGTACGCAGGAAGAAAGCTTGATGATGAAATTCCCGGTAAGTATGTCTTCAAATATTGGTCAACCAACAGGTCCAACATTTTTTTCTTTCCTTTCTTTTTTTTTTTTTTTTTTTTTTTCCTTTGGTGCTTGCCAAGTTGTTATGCATGCATGCTTTCTTGGATTCTTACAATGGAGCTAGTAATTCATGGATACTATTTATTATAGAGAAGTTTGCAGTGATCTCTAAAGCCACTATCCAGTATTCCAGTTTTAGTTCTAGTTTCTCAAAAAAAAAAAAAAAAAAGGTTCTAGTTCTAAACTCACATACTTCTTTACACTCCGTTAAAAGAATTGTGAAGCTTTATATTCCTTTAAAAACTGTGAGTTTTAGTTCTAGGTTTTTTTCTTTTTTTTCTTTCCCCTCGAGCTTTGTTCTTCTTAGAAACTCTATTCGGTATTCCTATGATAAAAATTAGTCCTATATATATATATATATATATTTTTTTTTTTTTTTTGAGGGTGTTTGTTATTCATCCCATCTAATATAATATAATTATAGACAATCTAAATGAAGTGTTCTTTACTATATATTTTCCCCTATGATGAGGGGCAAAAAAGAGAGGAAATTTTTTCTCCTGGACTTTCTCATCAAAACAAGCACAACACATGTATAGAATGTGACCTTTTTTTTTTTTTTTTTTGAGAAATGAACAGACACACAAAGGAGAGAGAAATGAGTTTTAACGTAAAAGTACACCACAACTTCACTCAAAAAGGCAAAGTGAAGGGTAATTTTGGAAATCTACTCTTAACCAAATGGCAAATTAAGATATAACATTTTTAACTTTAATTTAAAAGAGTTTGGTAAAATGACAAAATTTAGCTACAAAATTATTATAGCCTAAGGCTACAACATTACTCAATAAAATAAACATCACTACATAGTTTGAAAATTCAACTATTGAAGTGCATGTTCTTTATTCTCTCAATACACATGTCAAATTTTGTGTCAATTAGATATTCTTTACTATATAATCTATAAACTTATATTTTATGTATAATTTTAAATTACAAAAATTTACAATTTATACAATTATTGATAGCATAGTTATTGATCTTTAATTTTTTTTAGAAATTTGCAATCGTAGAGGATATAAGAAGAAGATGTAATCCAATAGTGAATTTATCAAAATTCATCTCCAATAAAAAGATATTGAGTAAGATTGTAGTTTAAGATTACAACCAATTTTGTAGTTAAATTTTGTCCTTGGTAAAATGATTGTCAATAGGGAAAATGTTTTTTCCCTTCGAGGGAGTAACCTTCCTAAAACCTTCTGAGTGTAATTAATTTGCCCCTTTTTAAAAACAAAAACGTACTTATTATTGTAGACTATCAAAGTAGTTTTTCCTTGATTACACTAGACATGGCAAAATAAGTTAGAATTTTCTGACTTAACCTGACCCGACCTGAAAAATACTTGACCCAAACCCGATTTGTTTGACCAAAAGCAAAAACAGGTTGACCCGTGACCCAACTGGTGTTTATTGTAGATCAACCCAACTCGAACCCGAACCATTTTTTTAAAACCTTTTTTTTTTTGTAAAAAAAATTAGTAAAATTAAGACAATATTAGTTTAATTGTTTGTTGTGAGATTTAAGGAAAAAATTTATATATTTACATAACTGCATGCAAATTAATTGAAAGATGAATGGTAAAACATTTTATAATGAGTAAAGATTTTTAGATATCAAATAGCAAAGTACATGCCAAGATAATCTGGCTATAGTAGAGTTAAAAATATAGATTTAAAATTGTAGACATGTGTGAGAACCATTCACATGTGTGAAAATAGTGAAGCCAAAGTATCAAATTAGCATAAATTATCAATGCTTAGACCTATTTTTTAACAATTTATGTCCAAAATAAATAGCTTTTGAAAATAAATTATGATATTTTTTAGAATGTGTGTTGCTTAACAATACTTAGACCTATTTTTTAACAATTTATGTCCAAAATAAATGGCTTTTGAAAATAAATTATGATATTTTCTAGAATGTAACTATGATATGATATTCATAAAAGAGATCATGTATAAATAACTAAACAATCAAACTTTAATGTATATCTCAAATTGAAATAGAGTACCAACCACAATTGATAATATATTATAAAATTAATTTTCAAAATTGTAAATTTCTTATATATTTTTATTCTTTATCAAATGAGTTATCCAATAAGTCATTTATAATTTTGTTTTATATTTTGGAATGTTGATATTGTGGGGAAATAAAACTAGTGTATTTGTTTTACTTATTTTTGTGTTATTTTGTTTTAGATAGCAATGTTAGGATTTGTATAATTTTAAAATTATTGAATAAGTATTAATAAATTTAATTAAGTTCATTTTTTATATAAGTTATGAATTCAAAGTAATGCATTTTACATTAGATAATTTATTGCATAACTTCTCAAATGACAAACATATGTTATTTTCTTTATAATTAAAAAAAAAAAAACAAAAATCGTGTGGAAAATACAAGTCAACCTGACCTGACCCGACCCGCAATCCAATTGACTTGAACTCTTTATTAACCCGCAACCCAATTAACCCGACTTAACCCGACCGTTTTGCCATGTCTAGATTACACACTGCAGTACGCACAACTTGATCTTAGGTATGACATGTTACTTTTTCTCTCACACCCAAATTCCCACATGTCAGGTTGTGGCAATAGATATGACATAAATGTTGCCTACAGGGATTCTATCCAATCCAGTTTCCGACATTTCTGAGAAACCTGTGAAGACAAACCTTTCTGTTCAAGATCTTGCGGATGCAGAACCCTGAACCCTAAACCCAACCATAAGCATTGTCATTTCCAAAACGTTCTGAATAGCCAAGTTTTTCAAACATGTTTACAATGTTCAGAACTGTTTTTTCATCCATGTTATCTTAATGTTGTTATTTGTTAATTTGTTAGCATCCACACAAATACAACGACCCCTATGGACAGCATATAGCGGCCTATATGTGGATGTTCCATATATCATATTGTTTTATTGGTCCCTATTGACTCAGCCTTTTGAAGTTGCTTAAGCTTAAATACAGCTTGTCTGTTGAACTGTATGTCTCTTTGACTAGATAGTAACTGATATTGGTCCTCAATCGGTGTAAATTTGTTGCACACAAGTAGCCTAGTTAGAAAGTTGTACTTCCCTATGAATAATTGAATCTTACTACTTACTTGTGTGATAGCTTTTAATTAGTAAACACTTCAAACATGATAAAGAAAGGTTAACATCTGAAACTTTAAATGAAACAAAAACCAACGGTTTAGCTTTCACATGCTGTTTTGTAATAGCATGGGAGTTCACAAGGTAACAAAAAGGTACGTGTTAAATCAACATGGACTCAACTATATTTTGAGCTTAAGCTGTTTGATAGTTTGTGTCTTAAGAATTTTGGTGCCAGATTTGTTGCTGAAAAACATGTGGTGTTCCTGAAATTCATATTGGAACCTTATTTGAGAAGACCACGTTGATTGCTTATGTCTAGTTTCCTCTTTTCTTTTTGCAAAATTTCAAGGTTTCATTAGTATTGACTGTGGCGGTGAGGAAGATTACATTGACAAGGACACGGGAATTCCTTACAAGTCAGATAAAGAACTGATAGATACTGGAATAGTTAATACAATACCCTCTGATTCATCCGGAAATCTTGCGCAGTATCTAAAGAACTTGAGAAGTTTTCCTCAAGGAAAGAGGAATTGTTATACCCTGAGACCAGAACAAGGCAAAAACAATAATTATATGATCAGGGCAAGATTCTTTTATGGGAATTACGATGGCAAAAACCAGACCCCTGCATTTGATCTACAGATCGGGGTTAATGTATGGGTAACAGTGAATACAGATGATGGATTTTATCATGTCATTCATGTTCCCTTGACAGATTACATAGATGTATGTTTAGTAAACACTGGCCAAGGGATACCCTACATCTCAGCATTGGAACTACGGCTTTTGGACAATTCCATTTATCATACAGCAGGAGGGGCACTTACAAACATAGTGCGATACGACATTGGCAGAGAAGGTGATTTAGGAGTCAGGTGAATCAGTTATACCATCATGTGCTAAAAATAAATTTGTCAAACCAGTTCTTGGATCTCATATTAATTTGCATCATGTTTCTACGATGTTTTTACTGAATATTAATCTTCAATGTCATGTCTAACATATTCCTTTGGATATGAAGAATATGATAGTGTGCATTTCATTTTATGATAACTCTGTTAGAATATTAATTAAATGATTAAATTCATCATTTTCTAACCGCATAAACTTTTGGGATAATCAGTAATTTATCTAACTTTTACCTCAGTCACAGATTATCATATTTACTGTTCTATGTTCTAAAACTTGATATGCTAAGTAAAATGAGCTCACCTTGCTGCATATTATAAATTTGTTCCATGGCAGCAGTATTTTTTAAGTTTCCAGTTACCATTTTCATGTGCATCAATTATTAAAGAACTTTTTTTTTAATCAATTATAAAAGCACTTGAATGCCTACTAGTATACTTTTTCTTTTCTTTTTTTGATGAAAACCTACTACTGTACTAATATTAATTTGTCAGGTTGTTCCATTTTGTACCTATTAACAAATAAATCTGTAAAAATTTTCCCAAATAGGTATCCAAATGATGTCTATGATCGCTACTGGATGCCTTTACAATTCGATGATTGGATTCCAATCACCACAAACTCAACGATATATTCCCATAGCGATGATAATGCTTATAGCATACCAGATGTAGTGCTGAGGACCGCTGCCAAAACACAGAATGCTAGCATTCCCTTGAACTTATACTGGACTCCACCAGATTCTCTTTCAAAATGTTATGTTTACTTTCACTTTGCTGAGATTGAGAAGCTTGAAGCTGGCCAGCAGAGGAAATTGAAAATTAATTTAAATGGCGAGCGCTTCTTGGCAGAGTCTATTAAACTTGATTATCTGAGCCCACAAACCATAGTCCAAAATAATCCGCCAATTAGTGGAAAGCGGCTTCACTTTTCAATATATGCAGCTGAGGGAACTAAGCTTCCCCCAATCCTCAATGCCGTTGAGACTGCTGTGTTAAAGGAGCTACCAAACAAACCAACAGCAATAGATGATGGTATGCTTTTTTGTCTTTTCTATCTTCCTTGTAAGGATTATGCTCAGTTTGTGGCTACCTTCTATGAATGTGAGACACTTCAACTGCTGATACAATGAGACTTCTAGATAGGTGATGCTCCTTTCAATACTTAGGGAGCCTTTTATAAATGGAACATGCTAGCTTTAAAAGCGATGATAGTTTCTAAGATTAGGAAGGTTTGATATAGACCTGTTTTCCATCAAGAAGAGTTTGCAAGATGAGCCTTTGTTTGTTGCCAAATTAGAAAAAGAACAGTTTTAGTGTAGTAGTTTTAAGTTGACAAGTTTTTGTTCTGCAAATTTTTTCAGAGCCACCATACTTTTACATGTAAATAGTTATTTATCTATCATTGTCAGTGGAGTCTTTATATGTCCCATATATTTTTTTTAACCTACCCATACCAAAATAGAATATGGCCATACAAGTTCATTAATTAACTGCAAAAGAAATCTTCAAGTTCTTTCAATTTTTTTATGAAATGACATGATATCATGAGTTGCATTGTTATTGGTAACCATGGAATTTGCAATTTTTGGCAGTTTTCTTTGAACATCATGCATGCTACATTCAGGAAATTCATCATCAGACAAAAGCATATTTGTTCAACTGCTGCATATTTACTAAAAAAACCGGCAGCTAATTTTGGATCTGACTATCACATTTCATATTTCTATTTCATTTTCTCTCTCCTGCTTTCTTTTTGAATGAACATCTATGAATTCTTTTTTTTTTTTTTCCCAATTAATAACAATAGTTGAAGCTATCATGGAAATCAAGGAACGGTACAGAGTGACTAAAAATTGGCAAGGCGATCCATGTGTCCCAAGTGAATTCTCATGGGATGGTTTAAGCTGCAGTAACAAAAATCCTTCGAGGATCATCTCACTGTAAGTGCACTTCCAAAACATCAAAAGTTGTGATGTGGTTTGCTCTGGAATTTCAATCAAAATATCATCCAATGGGAAAAGAATCTCATTAACTTGGAGGCATCACATAAAATGGATCTTCATTGTAATTGAGATGAAAATGTGATGCTTCACTATAGGAAATGGGACAATGGATCATGCTTCATGCTTCATTCATATCATATGCAATCAAAGAGGAGAAAAAAAAAAGTTCTGTCATGCTTTCTGATATTTAACTGAATGATTTTCATTTTGACGTTCAAATACATAGTGCATCCCCTGGTTGGTGGGTGTCAACTAATTGCATGAGAATAATTTTTTTAAAATTGCAAATTATTTTCCAAATGTTGTTAACAGCTCTTCCTTCTTTCATAATGACAAACAGGAACTTGAGCTCAAGCAATTTGACAGGCGTGATTACAGCTTCATTCTCCAATTTGAAAGCACTGCAGTCCTTGTGAGGCTTAAATTTAATTGTGATTGATATGTGGCATTCATTACTATAAAATTATGCTACCTTGACATTGGCTGGTCCAGCAACACCATCTGCCAGCTTGAGATTACCATTTGGCTCATGGATGAGGAATCCTTAGTTGCCGAAGGTGTTAATGCTTGAAGAGTGTATTTTTGGGATTTGATCCCAGGAATATTCACTTGGAAAGTGTTATATGCAAATGTTGAATATCAAGTATCAAGAACATAAAAAAATTGTTTAGCATGACAATTATGGATATGTTTAGTTAAAATCTTCCAAATTCCTTTTTCAGGGATTTGTCATACAATGACTTAACTGGGTCACTGCCAGAATTTTTGGCACAATTGCAGAATTTGAACACCCTGTAAGTTGTTGTTCTTTGATCTTAGTATTGTAAACGTTAATTCTGGGAAAGGAAATTGAAATGATCTACCTATCACTATCTTTGCAGTAATTTAAGCGGGAACAAGCTCACAGGATCTGTTCCTGAGGTTCTTCAGAAAATGTCTAGGGATGGGAAATTGGTCTTGAGGTTAGCTGTCCTCCAATATTTCATTGTCTTAATAATTCTAGTGTCATTTTGTCATTTTCTTTTTCTTTTTTATCTTTTCCCTTTTATATGTGGCTTCTGTACATGCTAAATACTAAAACAATTATATGTTTACTTGTTCACTGATTTCTAAATACAATTTCTTTTATATTTCCAATGATAATTTGTATTTCATGATGACAACACCATCTATTTTTGATAATATACTTACAATGGCATATTACCTTGATGCACTTTATGCAAGTGTCGGCGAAAATCCAGATCTTTGTGTGTCAGATCCATGCAACAGAAAGAAGAAAAAGGCGTTCGTTATTCCAGTTATTGCATCGTCAATAGCAGTAGTCCTGGTCCTTCTGTTCATCTTTAGTGCTCTGGCTATCAATAGAATGAAAAGACATGGAGGTAATTCTTTATTTTCTACTTTTGTAATTGTCATTACAATTCACTGAGGTGAGGTTGTTTACAAGAGATGTAGCACCCAATCCTAGCTAGTCCTATTTTTCCTGTGTTACACCAAAGCCTTAATGAAAATTATGAAAATAAATTATAGATTTGAAGAAAATATAGAAAACACTAATTAGTTTTCACCAGAGGCTGTTGTGACCTAGCACACAATCATGACAGCATATTATGCAGTTGATTGACAATCGAATACATCCAGGGACCACTTCAACATGTGAATGAGTGGTAAATGCACTCATTCTCTGCAATAATAATTACATACATGAGATGACCTAGCCTTTTTCCTTGTGTCCTTGCAAGGTGGATTTGGTTACACATTCCCAAGAGTTTATTTTCACCCTGTGTCTAGGATAGGTGGACTTCGGATTTAATCCTAGTAACGATTTTGTTTAAGATGACATAGATTTGAGGACACAAACATGAGAGAATTAGAACATAAACTGTACATATTCCCACACAAGCCACAATTTTATTTAATGTAACTCTACATGTTACAATTATGAAAATAGTCCTTCCTGTAGGTACGGTTACCAAATCCAGTATCAAATCACAGAATCAACAGTATAGCTACGCTGAGGTTGTGAGCATAACTAATAACTTCAAAACCATCATCGGGGAAGGAGGATTTGGAAAAGTGTACCTTGGAAAACTGAAAGATGAAACTCAAGTTGCTGTTAAGCTCCTCTCTACTTCATCATACCAAGGCTATAAGGAATTTCGAGCAGAGGTTAGGTGCTGCTAGTCTTTTCAATTAGTTTGAAAATTTTATTTTAAATTGAAGCTGTGATGACACAAGCACTGGTTTTGAAATATAGGCACAACTCTTGATGATAGTTCATCATAGAAACTTGGTTTCTCTTGTTGGATACTGTGATGAGGGTGAAAAGAAGGCACTCATATATGAGTACATGGCTAATGGCAATCTGCACCAACATTTATCAGGTATTTACTATTTTTCTTCAAGGGAGTTTCATTCGTTGACTCACTATAAGTAACCTTTATCAAATCAAAAACATGATTATGGGGCAAGCCTGCTAACAAAGTGCAACTCATATCAAATGCATAGGACGTCCCATTTTGCTTGCTCTTAGCATGAAACTGTAACTAAATCTTGCGCCTTAGTGAAGCCACTATGGTGCTATCTAAATATAGTAGAATGTGGGGAGGCAGAAAAAATGATTCTAAAAAAAAAATAGGATGAAAAGCCTGAGAACTATCTTGAGGTCCACTTACTCTTTTCGAGATACGCCTATTATCAGACCAAATTAAAACAAACCAAAAAGGGGAAGGGTGAGGTGCCAACTAGCCAATCTAAGCTTTATATAACTGAAGTGCTGTTGCTGTTTCCTACAGTTGGGTTTAGTATGTCTTATGAATGATTGCAAAACCAGAGCTATTTTCAATAACAATCCAGCTGAAAGAGAAAAATTGATATGTTTTGACTGCAGTTACAAACACAAATGTCTTGACATGGAATGAGAGACTTCATATTGCAGTGGATGCAGCACATGGTTTGCAAATTAATCAATGACATGATTATTAATCATTAATATTTTTATAATTGAATTTTTTTTTTTCTTGAATAAAATTTTACGATAGTTTTCTGGTGGAGATGCAGGGTTGGAGTATCTACATAATGGTTGCAAGCCACCTATAATCCATAGAGATTTGAAACCTTCCAACATTTTATTAAATGAACACATGCAAGCCAAGATAGCTGATTTTGGGCTGTCTAGAGCCTTTGCAACTGAAAGTGACTCTCATGTGTCAACTCGCCCGGCTGGCACATTGGGATACCTTGATCCTGAGTAAGCATTTAGACCTACTAATGGAATTTGCAACACACTAAGCTTGTTATCTAAAATTTTACTACTTAAAAAAGTTCTGCCCGTAAGGATCACCACATTGAATTCCAAGTTCTCACCGCATCCAAATTTTGTAAAATTTACAACTTATCTTAGTTGCACAGAATTTGACAATTTTTTTTTTTCCATGTATACCTTATTAATATTTGGATGAACATATCACTTTCTTAACTAGTGGGAGTTGTCCAAAGTATCCGAATTCCAACTGCTATTAATGGTTGAGTGCAAATAGGATATAATGGTAGAAATAACCAGCAGAATTAAATCAAGCTATAGATTTCTTGTATTTATCTAATCACTTGTGTTTTATATACAGATTTCAAGCATCTGGAAACTTCAATAAGAAAAGTGATGTCTATAGCTTTGGGATTATTTTGTTTGAGCTAATTACTGGCCGCCCTGCAATACTCAGAGGCCCTATGAGAAACAATCACATACTTGACTGGGTTAATCCTTTGATTGAAAGGGGTGATGTTCAAAACATTGTTGATCCAAGATTAGAAGGGGAATTCAACACTAATTCTGCTTGGAAAGCTATAGAGATAGCCATGTCATGTATACCATCATTAGCTATCCAAAGGCCAGACATGAATTATGTGTTGGCAGAATTGAAGGAATGTTTGGCAATAGAGATGGCTCGAGGAAGAACTCAAAGGATGGAAACTGAGGGGAATAAAACAACTCCGAGAATTCCTTCCAAAATGACCCATTTGGAGTATGAATCAGATATAGCCCCCCATGCTAGGTAGTAATTAAACAAAAGAAGAGTGGCTAATTGTGTCTTGTATAATATATAACGAGTTTGTATCACATTAGTATTTTATGAACTTTTTATTTATTTATTTTTGATAATTTGATTGTTGGGAAGGGTTTGAACCCTACGTATCTTCATTAGACACAGTAGAAAGTTTCAATTAAATTATGAAACTATTGGCATATTTTATGAACTTTTTATATCTTTTTTTTTTTATTACCTTTTTATACAAGATAGAAATTCTACTCTAGCCTAATCTAAGTGTATATGTGTGAAACTCCCTCCTAAAGACTTGAACCCTAGCCCTTGGCCCACACACCCCACAAACACTTATACTTGTAGAGTGACAATCGCACCAAGGGTGTATAGTGGTGAGGCCTTTTATATTTAAACATTAATTAATTAAAATTAAATTGAGTCTAATTTGATACATTAAATACATAAATTGATGAATAATACAAACTAAACTAAGGTTAATTTCATATAGAAGATTAAATATCATAGTTAAAGCATAAATTTTAACAAAAAGAACTAAAATATATATTATTTTTTTAAAAAGAAACTCACTTTAACTTGGATACATGACTATGCATAGTTAATTAAAGTTGTAATCTAAATTTTAATTTTATATCTTCTTTTTAAGAGGAATAGATAGATAGATATTACTTGATATGTGGCTTTGTAGGTGATTAGTTTATAAAAATTAAAGTCTCAAACTATTAGGGGAAATTAGTCATCATTCATGATCTAACACATTTGCAACATTATATATATATATATATATATATAGATTTCAAGGTTTCAATTGGGTTAAATTTCTATTGCTCTCCTATTTTGGAAGCCTTGTTAGATATTAAAAATAAAAATACTAAAGATGATAATGACTGTGATTGATGAACTTCAACAACTTAATTAATGAGTGTTGGAATCACTTTTTTAGATAATTGGTGACATGTCAATTTGTAAGCCTATAGTAAAATTTATGGTATCTTTAACATCAATCATTTAAAAAAAAAAAAAAAAAGTGCACAATCATTTTAAAAATTTTATATTTTTATAAAATTTTGAGTATTTTACAATGGGGTTACAATGGGAGATGGGGCCTTTTTTCCTAGGATTTTTTCTTTGTTGTTGTGGGGCCTTAGGCCTAGGCCTAATTTGCCTAGGCTTGGGCCTGCCCTGACCAACATATACAACCTAGCATCAAAAACTGGCCCAAGAATTTTTACCCTAGTAATTGAACCCGATCTAACCCATAACTCGATTAATCAAATCCATACTTGATCTTACCCGACTCATTTACCAAGTCTACTTGTAATTACGTGGTGTATATATGATAGGATGACTATGCACGTTTAGGGGAATAGTCAAGTGCTCAAAAGCTCTAAACACCCTTGTTAGAAAAATAATACTCCACCCAAAATGTTGGATGAAATGACACATTTCTTTGAGATTTATATAAATGTGACAAATAAGTCAATGTTTGACTTTCCTAACAAAATATTTCCTTTTTTATTATTAACAAAAAAAAAAAAAAAAAAAAAAAAGTTCTTACCAAACTATGCACAAAATGACACTCCACCCTTCAAGTTGTGTAAATGACACTCCGCCACCTTGAGGTTTGTACAAATGAAAAAAAAAAAAAAAAAAAAAAAATTGCTAGGGAAGTAAAATTGTGAGAAGGCATGGACAATTCGGTTGCATTTATAGAAACCTCACGCTCACATGGAGAGTGTCATTTATACAATAGTAGTGCTACAATTACTACAATTTTTACTACAGTGAACTTACAAACTGATATGTTACCAAATATAAAGAGACAGTTCAAATATTCAGTTGAGGTTGTTGAAGTCCATCAATCACATTTATTGTTACATCAATTCAGAAGTTTTATGTAATAAAACTTATAATACTTTTATCATTTTTCTTTAAACAAAACGTTTTAGGGATCTTCATTTCAGTATACCTTAAGGGATGTTGGCATAATTATCTTTCTTTTTTTCATTATATGATGTAATGAATTTATTTCTTGTGTATTTTGATGAAGAAATTGCTAAATACAAAGAATTTTACAAATAGTGAGATTTGCATTCCCATCATTTATAAATTTCTTTGTTTAGTGGTAATCTTTGTAGATAATTTAAAATATGATAAATGTAAATTTGAAATTTGGACATAATTGTAAAATTCTTCTCTATAGTCTATACTATGTTGGTTGAATCAATTAAATAAGTAGTTTCCCTGGTGAAAGACCCAATTAGAATATCCCAATGACAAGTTCTACTTCTTCTTCTTTTCTTTTTTTCTTTTTTTCATTAATACAAGTTCGTTTTGAAGCTCATCTTTGCTTAGGATTGGAGAAAAAAAACAAATCAAACAAAATAATTAAAAGGTTGCAGTAATAAGAAGACATGAAACATGAATAGAGAAAAGAGTAAAAGCGTAAAAGGGTAATTAACTTTACAATGAAAGGGTGAACTCGTTTATGGTCTAAACTTGATATGACTAGAACCTAAATAGCCTTTGACCCAACCTAATCCGTCTGTCAAGACTGTTCACAATCAACCAAGTCAAAATTGTGATAAAAGTTGTGTTTACATATTTTGTAGAACTTTGTAGCACAGTAGGCAGGCGATTAGTGGTTCCTAATTGAGAAGTCCTAATGACACCATAGTTTAGGTCAGTATAGTATATGAGAAACTGCGTCATTCTAATTCTAAAAAAGAACTAATTAAACGATTGCAATATATTCAATGGCGTGCATGTTGGTTTGAGACTTCAAAGTCCACTTTAGGGCAAGAGTTGTTGCTCCAAAAATCAATATATTTCTGCATGTAACTTGTCCTGTTTAAGTTTCTTGGAAAAATTGTACAACCATTATTGGGCCTAGCTAGCTCCTACCGTGTGAGTCCCTCTTCAAAATAACCATATCCATTTTATATAGTTCTAGAAAAAAAAAATGACTCTCATTGGAAGCTACTAGGAGGTCACGAGAGAAGGATGAAGAGCTGCAACGCAGCACCAAAAAAGTCAAGGAGTATCACCAAGTCACTAGCATTCCTGCTGGTAGCTCACAGAGTTCAGAGGGAAAAAGGAGCTCGTACAAGGAGAGACTCACTGGGGAGATCCTTGGTGCTTATGAAGAAGCTTTTAGCTTTGAAAATAATATGGAAACTGAGGTTGAATCAAATGATGAGTGCTCGGACCTAAATGCAGGGATAGTAGTAGTAAATCTCTCTGGATCAAGGAAGACTATTATGAGAGCACAATGGGCCAATGCTTTTATCATCAAGGTTGTAGGTAGGACAGTGGGCTATCACTTCCTTTCATCACGAGTTTTGAGACTTTGGAAACCCAGTGGTAGGATGGATTGCGTCGACTTGGAGAAAGGCTTTTTCCTTATACATTTTTTGCTAAAAGAGGATTATGAAAGGGTGCTTAAGGACGGTCCTTTGTTGGTGGACACGACCTATCCATTAGAAATTGGGAGCCTAACTTTAAGCCATCTACGACTAGCGTCACTTCCGTCGCAGTATGCATACGTCTGCTGGAGTTACCTATTGAGTACTACGAGCCCTCGGTGTTGCAGGAACTCAATTAGGCCATTGGTTCAATTTTAAGAGTTGATACACATACAGCAACTGAATCCAGGGGTCGGTTTGCTAGAATCTGCATTCAAATAAATTTTGAGAAGCCTCTCATCAAGCTAATTCGGACTGGAGGTATTAAGCAACTTGTGTTGTACGAGGGAATAAGTTCTCTTTGTTTTTCCTGCGGCCGTGTTGGGCATAAGGTGGAGTGCTGTCCTTACACGACCAAGACACCAGTGATCGGGGATGCTAGGAAGGAAGAAGATAAAGTTGATAGGCACATTTCAGTAGCGTCAAAATGCAATGAACCTAGTGAAGAGGCGTATGGGCCATGGGAAAAAAGACCCAGCCCAACAACCCTCTTTTGGTATGGCTCCCCTTTTGAAAACTCGATTCCCTAACCAAGCCGAAAGTCCAATCCTTTCCAGGCTTGACCCATCAGCCTCTGTGGTAAAAGACAAGCTACAAAACTCTAAGCTTCTGTCAGAGGTTAATGCGCTTGCAACAAATCGCACTAGCCAAGCTAAAGCCAAAGATAAGCCTAGGACCACACTTTCCCAGTCAACACCTAAAGCTTTTTCCCGAAATACACAATCCAAACAGAGAAGGCGTGGTGCTTTGGGGATAAAGGAATACAGGCTGAAGCAAACCGTGGCGAGCAAAATCATTTTGCTTGGCAGTGATTTTGATCACCAATTGACTAAGCCGATTGTTTTCTCAGCAAGTAGCTCTATGGTATCTGGGTTTGAACCTCTGCCCGAAGTGGGAACTTCTACATTGGCGATGTGGGTCAGGGGGAGACCATGGATGGTGTCGGCAGTAAGGAGATGAAGGTGCATTCAGTGGAAGCACCTCTGAGGGACATCTCAAATCAACCTCCTTCTAACAAGGACATGGCGGAGCTTGTTGCAATGACTATACTCAACGTCTCGACGGCGGAGTTGAAACATATTGACCCTAAGCTTAGACCCCCTAAGAAGGGAAGTGAGGTCTTATCAAGCCCATGCACAGCCCAAAAAGAAGATATTATGGTGCAAGATGAAATTCCCAAAGATCCTACTCATGGAAATTATGAAGTAGGCTCAGATGGAATGTAAATTGAAGGTGGAGGTAAGCCCTCTGCTTTTGACTGATCTGTCCTTATTTTTTTTTAATTTTTATTCTTGTATATAATGAATATATTAGTTTGGAATTGTTGGGGTGCTCTGAACCCCTCATTTCAATCTTTTGTGCATAATATGAATCAAACTCACTGCCTTGCTATTATGATTATTACTGAGACTAAAGTGAGAGGCTCTAGAGCTAAGGATATTACAGATTGACTCCTTTTTGATGGGGCATTCCACGCCAACAATATAGGCTATTCAGGTGGACTTTGGCTGCTTTGGGATTCAACCTAAGTGGAAGTTTCTAAGCTTTCATCCATGGAGCAAGAGATTCATGCATTAGTGAAAGACTTGTCTTCAAATGCTTACTGGTTGCTGTCTACTATTTATGCCAGCCCAGATATGCGGAAAGATGTCTTTTGAGGGATAACCTCTCTATGGTGGCAGAGTTGCACGCGTTACCCTGGATTATTGTGGGTGACTTTAATGAAGTTCTACTTGGCGAAGACAAGTCTGGGCGCAGACTTGTTTGATCTCTAAAGCACTTAAATTCCAAGATTTTCTGAATAATTGTGGTATGATAGATTTGGGTTTTTTTGGTCCTCGGTTCACTTGGACCAACCGGTAACCACTTCCTTATCTTGTGCAAGAAATAATTGACAGAGTCTTTGTAAATTTTGCTTAGAATATTCTTTATCCAAAAGCCCGTGTCAAGCATTTGGAACGTTCTCATTCTGACCACAGCCCTATTCTTCTCTCCCTAAGACATGAGCATGGGACTCACCACTCCTACCCTTTTCGTTTTCAACCAATGTGGCTCAACCATCCTTCTTTTCCTGCTCTGGTTAGCGATGCCTGGTCAGGCCCTTCTAGCCTTTCTGATGCTATTACTACATTTACAACAAAAGCTAGAACATGGAATAGAGATCATTTTGGAAATATCTTCCATAGAAAGAGACGTATCTCTGCCAGGCTTAAGGGGATCCAAACTGCCTTGGGCAATAATCCAAACAACTTCCTGGTTGAACTCAAAAAATCACTCCTTAGAGAATTATCAACAATTGACACCTTGGAAGCTGAGTTTTGGAGTATGAAGTCTAGAATCTCTTGGGTGGTGGAAGGTGATAGAAATACTGCATTCTTTCATAATTCTATGCTGATTAGGCAGAGAAGGAACCGCATCACAAGTTTGAAGGACCAAATGGGAAATTGGTTAAATGGGGAGATTGAAATTGCTAATTTCATTAGGCAAGGCTTCTTGGACCTATTCACTACCTCACATTGCAATTCCTCTTTGAAGGAATGGCAGCCCCCTTTTTGGAAAAGCAGGCTGAATGATGACGATATTAGCAAGCTTAAGCTCCCGATCACTGAAGATGAAATATTTGCTGCCTTAAAGTCTCTTAAACTGTATAAAGCACTGGGGCCAGATAGACTTCATGCCGAATTCTTCCAAAGGTTTTGGCCTGTCGTGGGTCCCTCGATTAAAGTGGAGATTATTCAGATTTTCTATTTTGGATAAATCCCCAAGTACCTCAATAGAACCTTGATCACACTCATTCCAAAGTGCAACAGCCTGGAATCACTTAACAACTTCCAACCCATTGGCCTTTGTAATACGGTATATACGGTTATCACAAAACTTCTTGTGGCTTGGATTCAACCTATTCTGGATTATCTAGTCTCGCCTCTTCAAACTGTTCTGGATTATCTAGTCTCGTCTCTTAAGCCGTATAAAGCACTGAGGCCAGATAGACTTCATTGTGCAAGAACTTGTACACTCCATGTCCAAAAAGAAGGCAGAGAAGGGTGTATGGCAATTAAGATTGATTTTGAAAAAACTTACTACCGCTTGGAATGGAGCTTCATAAGGGAAACCCTATCCTTTTTCAAGTTTCTAAGCCACCTGAATTCTCTTATTATGAGTTGTGTTACATCCTCTTCCATATCTGTACTTTTCAATGGTGGTGCTTTGGACCTTTTTCTCCCATCAAGGGGCATAAGGCAAGGGGACCCATTCTCGCCCTACCTATTCATTTTATGTATAGAAATCTTAGGGGCGTTCATCTTGGAAAAATGTGATGCCAAGTTATGGGATCCTATCTCAGCTTCTAGAGTTGGTGCAACTTTCTCTCTTCTATTCTTTGCCGATGATCTAGTTCTTTTTGCAAAGGCTGATGTTAGAAATTGTAGAGCTATCAGAGATGTTCTTGACACTTTTTGTGATCTATTTGGATAGAAGGTTAGTGCAAAAAAGTCCCGTGTGTTTTTCTCCCCCAATGTTGGTCCAAACATAAGAGAAAAGCTTTGCAATATCTTAGAGTTTCGATCAACTCCTATTTTGGGAAAATATCTTGGCTTTCCTATTAAGCACACTTCAACACCTCAAGATTTTAGGGCCATTGTTGAAAGAGTCCAAAGCTGACCAGCAGGCTGGAAAACACACCTCCTATCCTTTGCTGGGAGGGTTGTGTTGACCCAAGCAACACTTTCTACCATCCTGAACTATGCCATGCAGTGTGCATCTCTCCCTGGTAAGGTTACTCAGAGCATTGATAGACTGTGCTGCAATTTTACTTAGGGGTCTACAGATAATAAAAAAAAAGTTGCATTTAATTAGCTGGAAGAAAATTACTACGGAGAAAAAATATAGAGGTTTGGGCCTTCACTCAGCTAAGGGGAAGAATGTTGCATTGTTGGCCAAGCTGAATTGGCGACTACATCAGGAGAAAGACTCTCTTTAGGCCAAGGTGTTATCTCACAAATACTCTAGTACAAGGAGGAAAAACCTCCTTAAGCCCCGGTCCTGTTCATCCACATGGGCAGCTATTAAGAAGGGTGAAATAGTATTTAAAAAGGGCATGAAATGGATAGCTGGAAAAAAATAGTGATCTCTCCTTTTGGCATGACAAATGGTTGGATGATGGCACACTAAGAAGTCTAGTTGCAGGCCCTTTCCAAAGAGGGGAGGAGCATCTTCGTGTGAAAGATATTGCTCAACATAATTTTTGGAATTTAGGAGGCATGTCTTTTTCACTTCCTAATCACTTAAGCCAAAAAATTAAAGCTACTCCTCTTCCGATAACAACAGCAAGTGTTGATCGAATAGTTTGGGCTTTTTCTCCCAATGGCAAATTTGATCTCAAGAAAGCATATAAACTGGTTTGTATAGCAATTGATTGCCCCCGTGACCATCCTTTTGCTGGTGCTTGGGTTTGGAAAGTAAACACCTTCCCTAAAGTTAGGTGTTTTTTATGGCAATGCTTACACAAGAGCATACCTATAGGAGAAGTCCTAGCTGCAAGAAGGATTAACATTCCTACCCTCTGTCCATTGTGCAATGATGCAATTGAAACTATTATTCACACTTTGCAAGATTGCCCCCAAGCCCGAATCTTTTGGGACTCACTTCTCCCTTCTGAACATAGCAGCTAGTTCTACAACATAAATCTCGGGGATTGGCTACATCTCAATTGTGCTTTGAATCTAAGTTTCACATCGGGCATAAGCTAGGGTACCTTATTTCCATTTGGTGTATGGAGTTTATGGCTTCAGCAAAACAAAGTAGTGTTTGGAAATAATCCCCGCCATAAGTCTCTCAGGACAAAAACTCTTGCCAAAGCTGCTGAGTTTGCTTTTCTTGGTGCTCATACGAAGGCAAGACGCATCACAACATCAATCCAGGTTCGGTGGAATACTCCTCCAGACAAGTGGTTTAGGCAGAGAAGGAATTATCTGTGACTCTAAGGGTGATTGGGTGAGTGGATATGCTAGAGTAATTGGGTTTACTACAAGTGTGGCAGCGGAGTTATGGGCTCTTCGGGATGGGATTAATTTATGCATTGATTTAAATTTGGAGAATGTTATAATTGAACTTGATGCCAAGCCTATGGTGGATCTGCTTATGAAAGATGAGAGGAGTTCTAATGGTAATGAAGCTATTATTGCTGACTGCAGGAAGGTTTAAAGAGGATCCCAAGGGTCAAAATCCAACACTGCATCAGGGAAGCAAATAAATGCGCCGACGCGCTTGCTAGAAGAGGCGCTGTTAGTCCTCATGATTTTGTTGTTTTTCAATTCCCTCCAGCTGATGTGGCCTTGTTGGCTAGTCTTGATGCAGCTGGAACTTTGTATGAGCGGTTTTGCTTTGTTGTATCTGTTTCTTAGTTTTTTGTTTAATGTTTAAAGCCTAATTACCCAAAAAAAAAAAAAAAAGACTTCTAGTTACCACGGTAATAAAAGGATTATATATATCTTTTCTTATAATTTTATAGCTAATTTGTTTATATACAACTTTTAAAACTTTACTCATTTTAGAAACAAAATTTTTTTCGTCAATTTTCAATAAATAAGTAAATAAAATTTCAGTAAAAATTTAAAAAACATAATATTTTTTTGAGAATCACATATATAATAATTTGAAATAGGCTTTTTTGCTAACCAATATTTCAGGGGCGTTGTTTAAAAATATATTTATTACTCACATTCTTTGTTTTACCAAATTTAACAATGGATAAAAGGTTGATGAAATTCATGATTTTTATTTCATTTAAAAATAAGGTTTGATAAATCAAGATTTGAGTGGAGTTGTGGTATGCCTTTGTATTAGAACTTCTTTTCCAAAGTTCTCTGACCTAGGGTAAGGTGCACTGAACCCTATCAGTCAGGAGATTAGACAGTGCCTACTCTTGTGGTGAGGCAGTCACAGTCAAATAGTGTAGTGAGCACAGAAGTGTGTCTTTTCTCTAGGGTACAAGTCATGGAAAAGTTGATAAACTATCTCTCTCAGAGTCCAAAGGAAGTAAGTTTGAAATAAGAGATGAACCAGGGGTGGAGGAACATGTTTTGGCAGCAAAGTTTCTTACTAGGAGAGTTCTTAATATGGAGGCAATTGCTAAGACATTCACTCTACTGTGGAAAACCAGAAAGGGGTTTGAAATACGAGATATGGGTGATCATAGAGTTATGTTTGTATTTCCAGATGCTGCAGATGTTGAAAGGGTTTTGAAGGGAGAGCCTTGGACATTTGACAGGCACCTTGTGGTACTAGAAAAAATGAACAGCAGTGACAACGTTGGAGGCCTAAGTTTTAACCAGACAAGTTTTTGGGTGCAGGTTCATGATCTACCAGTTTGACGTTCGTCCTTAGAGGTTGCAATGGAGATTGTTTCAGTGATGGGAACTGTGGACGTGAGAATGTCTAAGGAAAGGGGAAGTAGCAATTTCAACTTTTTTAAAACCAAAGTTAGTGTGGATATAACAAAACCTCCATGTAGAGGCCGTAAGATTACCATGGCCAGTGGAAAGGAGGGGTGGGTGAGTTTTAAGTACGAGAGGTTACCTAATATCTGCTACTAGTGTGGCAGATTAACGCATGGGGATAGAGAATGTCTGAAGTGGGTTAAAAGCAAAGGGACATTGAAGACCAAAAATTTGGAGCGTGGCTGCGTGTTGCTACATCAAGCATGATTCAGAGAACTGTCATCAGGGTGGCGGGGATGGATGAAAAGGGTACCGATGATGAAGATGACAGACAGATGGATGGAGGGAGAGGGGATGAAGGCAGTGGATCGAAAGAGAAAAGGAATACGGCGGCGGGGAAGGAAAAGGGTGCACGGGAAGGGGAGGAAGACGGTGATGTGGCAGAGTCAATTAATGAGGGAGCATTTGGTACGGAAAGTCCAACGAATCCGAACCCCATTAATGATGGTTACACAATCATGGATGTTACTCTTAACAGCCTGGCTCGCTTAAATTCAGGGAATAATAATCAGAAGGAAGATTTTTCGAGACAATTGGAGGAAATTGAAAAAGAGATTTTAAAGTTTGACAACGTGCATGTCAATGGAGTAAATCTGGCTGACAGTGCACCAAAAAAGGGAGTGGGCTTACAAAAGGTGTATAGTGTTGATGGGCTTGGAGAAGTGGGATTACAAAAGGTGCATAGTGTTAATGGGCTTAGAGAAGTGGGCCATAACTTAAGCAATAAGGCTGGAAAAAAGAAACTTATGACACAAAAAAGAACTTGGGTCCGTAGGGAGCAAAATAGAGGTGAGCCCAGTGGCAACACTTTTTCTGTTTTGAAGAAGAGAATGTCCAGAGAAGATGATGCAGAAACTGAGTTCGTAGTAGGGTGTAGGAAGAAGTTGACAACGGAGAATTTATCAGTAGCGGCGGAGGCTGGGTCCCAGCCCCACCGGGTCCAATGAATCTCATGGCGTGGAACTGCAGGGGGCTTGGGAACCGCCGTGCAGTTTAAGAGCTTGTAGACATCATACAAGCACAAGGTCCCATGATCGTGTTTTTGTCGGAAACATGGTCAAATAGAGATAGAATGGAATAGATTCGTTGTAAGTTAAAGTTTGATGGTTGCTTCACTGTTCCTAGCACAGGTTGGGGAGGTGGTTTGGCTCTTTTATGGAAGGAGGAGGATATGGTGTGGGTGCATAGTTTCTCAAACTATCATATAGACGTGATCGTGCATGGAGGCACAGAGAGAGCCTGGCAGTTAACTGGGTTTTATGGTGAACCGGAGACAAGTCGACGTTCTGAAGGATAGAACATGCTAAGGATGTTGAGCTCAAAGCCGAAATTACCATGGTGCTGTTTCGATGACTTTAACGAGCTACTGGAGGTGGCAAACAAAAGGGGAGGTGCACCACGATCTCATAATTTAATGCAGTCATTTCGGGAGGTTTTGGATGAGTGTGGATTTATTGATTTGGGATTCTCAGGACCGGAGTTTACGTGGCATGGGAGAAGAAGAGGAGAGTTAGTGTGGGAGAGATTGAATAGAGGGGTTGCTAACTACGAGTGGTTGAACAGGTTCCCTACAGGTAGTGTGCAACATCTCCACTGTTTTACTTCAGATCATAGACCCTTACTTCTTGCTCTTGATCCAAGTGGAGAAAGTCACAAATGGAAGCGAAAACCGTTTAGGTTCGAAGCAATGTGGTTGATGGATCCAGGATGTAGTGCCACGGTGGCTAGAGCATGGACACATCAGGTCGATGGTACTCCTATGTTCCAAGCTACAGAGAAGATAAGGAAGTGTAAGAAGATGTTAAAGAAGTGGAATAGGAATCATTTTGGTAGTGTAAAGTAGCAACTAAAGGAGACAAAGGAAAAATTATGGAAGGCTGAGGTGAGGTCGGTCAGGGATGGGAATGATGAAGAAGTAGTGTGTTTAAAGGCTGAATTAAATAAGTTGTGTGAGAAAGAAGAGCAAATGTGGCATTAGAAATCAAGGTTACAGTGGATTAAATGTGGAGATAGGAACGCCCAATTCTTTCATGGGACAGCAACTCAGAGAAAGCGGTCAAATTTTATTAAAGGGCTTAAAGATAGTGAAGGGAGGTGGCAGTCAGAGGATGCTTGCACGAAAATTTTTGTGGACTATTACATTGATTTGTTCACAACTTCTAATCCTCAAAATCTTGAGAACATTATGGAAGGAGTCCAAAGAGTTGTAACAGAGGAGATGAACTCAAAGCTTACAGCTACCTATACAATGGAGGAGGTGGAGGTGGCAATTAAGGAGATGGCACCTTTAAAGACACCTAGACCGGACGGAATGCCACCACTATTTTACCAGACGTATTGGTCTAATGTGGGTATCGACATTTCTCATGCTGTTATTTCTTGTTTAAATTCTGGTTCTCTTTTGAAGTCCATAAATCATACCTTTATTACTTTAATTCCAAAAGTAAAAAATCTGGAGAGAGTTTTTGAATTTAGACCTATAAGCCTATGCAATGTAATTTATAAAATTATTAGTAAAGTTATTGCTAATAGGCTTAAACCTCTCCTCAATGATATTATTTCTGAAACACAAAGTGCCTTCACTGCTGGTAGATTGATCACAGATAACATTCTAATTGCTTTTGAATCCTTGCATCATATGAAGACTAGTTGTACAGGAAGAACGGGGTACATGGCTTTAAAATTAGATATGAGCAAAGCCTATGACAGGGTAGAGTGGGCTTTTTTGGAGAAAATCCTTCTGAAATTAGGATTCCAAAATTCATGGGTGTCCTTGATTATGGAGTGTATCACTACGGTGACTTATTCTATTATGGTTAATGGAGAGCCAAAGGGTATGATTACTCCAACTAGGGGGATTAGACAAGGGGATCCATTGTCTCCTTATCTTTTTATCTTTTGTACGGAGGGTCTTGATGCTATCCTTCGGAGAGCAGCTAATGATGGGGTCATCACTGGATTCTCATTGTGCAGGAGAGGACCGAAACTAACCCATCTCTTTTTTGCAGATGATTGTCTATTATTTTGCAGGGCCACCTTAGCAGAATGTGAGCAAATAAAAAATATTTTGAACATGTATGAAGTTGCTTCTGGTCAAATGGTGAACAAAGGCAAGACAACTTTATTTTTCAGTAGAAATACAGATGATGCCACACAAGAAGAAATCAAAGATTCCCTTGATCTCCCGGCTATCCAACACTATGAGAAGTACTTGGGATTACCTTCCTTTGTAGGGAGAAATAAGAAGGCATGCTTTACTCACATTAAGGAGAGGATATGGTCAAAAATGCAAGGTTGGAAAGAGAAGTTGTTGTCTCAAGCGGGCAAAGAAGTTATGATAAAAGCAGTGATCCAATCAATCCCAGCCTACTCTATGAATGTGTTCAAGCTACTGGTTAGTCTTTGTAAGGATATTGAGGCCATGATCTGGAAATTTTGGTGGGGAAGTGATAGAGGAATGAAGATTCATTGGGTGAAATGGAGTACACTATGTTCTTCAAAATCTATTAGCGGTATAGGCTTTCGGGACATAAATAATTTCAATGATGCCATGCTTGCGAAGCAGATTTGGTGGCTCATTCATCACAAAAACACACTGTTGTATAAGGTTTTTAGTGCTAAATATTTTCCGGAAGGCAATATATTGGATGCACCAATCCCTACCAAGTGCTCTTATGCTTGGAAAAGCATATTACAGTCCAGGAAGGTTATACAAAAAGGTGCTGTTTGGAGAGTTGGGGATGGATGAAGCATAAGAATTTGGGACCATAGTTGGCTGCCTGAGTCAGGGATGAGCAAAGTGGTGTCGCAAAATTTGGATGTGGGGTTGAACCGGGTTTGTGACCTTTTTTATCCAGGTACAAAATGCAGGAATGTGGAGGTGCTGCAGATTTACTTCTACCCGTGGGAAGCTGATGCAATTAGAAAAATCTATGTGAGTGAAGCTTGCAATTCGGACTACCTTGTATGGCCCAAAACCTCGGATGGTTATTACTCAGTCTACCAGATGCTAGCAACGGAAGCAATTAATAAAGCGCCATCGTCATCTGGTGAGGTAGGTACGAAGGTGTGGAAGAAAATTTGGAAGATCCGAGTGCCACCAAAAATTAGACATTTTATGTGGAAACTAGTGACGGACTCCTTACCAACTAAACAGAACATAGCACGCCGGAACATACCCATTGACGAGATGTGTTCTTTGTGTGAAGATCAGCAAGAAACAGGCATGCATGTGATATGGTTGTATGACCAAGCAAAGGCAGTGTGGAAATCAATTTCAAGTTTCTCACGCTTGTATCAGGTTGGTTATCGGTCCTCTCTTGATCTCATAGAGGCTGTTCTCGAACAGGGGTCGGCCTTCACAATAGTGCTATTCTCGACCACCGCTTGGAGTATCTGGCAACGACGAAATAAAATCCGGGTGCAGCAACCTTCATGGCCCTTACATGAGATTAGCAAGAAGGCAAAGGAGTTGGTGGTGGAATTTTTTGATGTCCATGCACAGCCCACTAGACCACAGGGGCATCGACACCATACAAAGTGGACAAAACCTCTAGAGGACTGTTATAAGGCCAACTTTGATGCAACTTTATTCGAAAACAGCAACTGGGCAGGTATTGGAGTGGTGATTAGGGACTGCAATGGGGATGTTATGGGTGCTCTAAGTCAGAAAATAGTGTTACCTCAATCCATAGAACATGCTGAAGCATTAGCGGCTTCTTGGGCTTTGACATTTGCAAGGGAGCTTAGTCTATCCAATGTCATGTTTGAGGGAGATTGCCTACGGATTATTAATGCTATCAATACAAAGGAGCCATGCCACACTCTATTTGGACACATCATTGAAGAAATAAGGAGTTGTACTACATCTCTACTGATATGTAATTTCCAACATGTGAGAAGGGAGGGAAATAAGTTGGCACACGCCTTAGCTAGAAGAGCAGTTGTATCTGCAGACATTGATGTATGGGTAGAAGAACTACCTTCGGATTTGGATGATGTATTTAATCTTGATGTAGTTTAATAAAGCTCACTTACTTGTTCCTCAAAAAAAAAAAAAAAAAAAAAAAAAAAAAAAAAAAAAAAATTTCACACCGTCAATAATGGATGGGTGTAACATCACTTAATTTTACATGGGTTCATCACTAACACTACTTTTATTATGCACTAATCACAATTTAACATATTAATTATTTGTATCCTTAAACTTATTAAAATTCTTTTGTCCTTCAAATATTTTTTTTGTGATTGGAAGTTATTATAAGTCCATGACAAAAAGTACGTTATTCATTCTAGAAAGGAACACTCCTATATGAAAATATACACTAAGACCGCTACACTTCAATGCTTTAGAACATTCTTGTTGTAAAACTCAACGCTCTTAGATTATGTTTTTCTCCTTGCCCAGCGGTTACGCTTGTAATTAAGAAATGTCATATTCAAGAAATTGAAAAAAAAAAAAAATGTTTAGACAATAGAAAAAACGAATTTGAAGACAAGAAATTCACTGTTTGACCCTAATCGTCATTCAAAGGGAGACAAGAGAGTGTTGATCCTTATTGCTTTCACATAAAATGGGGGTCTGCTATTAATATAAGCCATTGTCACTAACCACTCATAAATAAGTTATAAGTACTGCTCAGAAGAAGAGTAACATAATCTGATAAGCCATTGTTGGTAGGCACTCGTAAATATATTCGATTTTGGTTCAGAAAGCATGGTTTGTCGTCATTTTGGTGATAGCTATTCTTGGCAACGGGGAATTAGTTAGAGGAGATAATGAATATGCCGGAAGAAAACTGGCTGTTGATAATAATCCTGGCACATAATTAACCTTGAAAACTCGGTTAGCCAATTTTGTTTTGAGATTAAATTCTGTAAGGATGTAGTGTAAAACTTATGTTTTACCTTTTCAATCCTAGCATGTCACATCATCTTATCACATATTTAAAAATAAGCACAGTCACGTCCAATCAATTATAATACCCATATATATATCCAACTAAATTGAGAATTTATTAAGAAGTTATTACATGTGATAGGACATATTGAATTTTAAGTAAAATACTTATGTGACAATCTCTTATTTGATAGTATAAAATATGAGTTTTACACCCCATCATTTCCAAATTCACTCTTTTGTCTTTGCATTTTTTATTTCCTCTCAATCATTGTTACTTTATAGCCAGTTTGAATTAGGGGTTTCTTTCCATGTAAAAATTACAACAGAAATCCAATTCCAAAGTTCTACATGTATGATGTATGTCGGGGTCCATTATTGGCTCGATAGTGCATATAAGGTATATATCCTCCTGAAACTAGACATGCCCCCTTTATCTAAGGCAAATACTTGTTGAACATCAACGTGTACGTATACGCAAGTGTGCATACAATCGTGTAACCGTCATTGCTCATTATCTAATATCATTTTTGTTTGTCTAATAAAAAGTGGGTTGGGAGTACCTTCTATTTCGACTTTGGAATTATGTCTTCAGTTTCGACAAATCCAATAATCTAATTGAGTACAATATCGTATTTAGTGTACAAAGTTCCCACATTTTATGGGCTTGAGGAGAAGTCATGATAGATTGGTTGTATCTAGTGCACAAAGTTCTTACATTTTAATGGGTTTTAGGAGAAGTCATGATAGGTAACTTAACAGTTACGCAATTTGTTTTGGGGAGGCTGATTCCTTGCAATTATCCAACTAAGTACAAAAATAAATGTGTTAATATATATATATATATATATATATATTTTTTTTTTTTTTTATGGGTGAAAAATATTGTTATCCATGAATACAGCAATTCCTACCCCGTACCCACAGCACAAAGCAGTTCAGATATTTTAGATTTGTTAAAGTTGTTGAGTGATCGAGTAAGAATTAACATATTTTGATTTGACTATGTCTATAGCAGAAAGTCATTGACAGCTGCATCTTAACGACAAATAGCTTTTTACAATGAAGTATGAATCCAATGTAGAGTTTAATAGTTTATGTACAAAAAAACTCTAGATTAACAGTTTAACACCAAATTAACTTGCTTGTTGTACAATTACATGGACATTCATTTTTGTTTGGGTCTCTTGAGTCTTGACCCATAACATCTTTAACAAGATTTATTCAGTGGTTGATTGATTCTCTATTTTTTCTGTGTGCCATTCGCTATGAGAATGTTCCATTCTTATTTTTTTACTTGGTCCCTATTGCCTTAGCTTTCTGAAGGTGATCACACTTTTAAGTTTTATACAAGATATTTGGTCTAGGTTGTCTGTTTAATTGTACGTCTGATATGGGTCCTTGATCAGAGTGAATTTGTCAAACAAAAGGAGGCTATCTAGAAACTTGTAGTGGATGAATAATTGAAAGTTACATGTGTAATAGCTTTCATTTAGTATAGACTGCAATTTGATTTAAAAAAAAAAAAAAAAAATTAACATAAGCACAAACATTAGACGAACAAAAAATGAAAAACCAACATTTTGGCTTTCACATACATTTTTCTGTTAGCGTGGAAGTCCGCAAGATCACAAAAAAGGTAGGTGTTAAATCAACAATTTTTGGACCTTAAGCTGTTTGAAAATTTGTGTCTTAGGAATATTAGTGCCAGTTTTATTGCAAAAAGACATGGGGTGTTCTGAAATTCGTATTGGAACCTTATTTGAAGAGACTGTATTCATTACTTAAGTCTGATTCCCTCTTTCTTTTTGCAAAATTTCAAGGTTTCATTAGCATTGACTGTGGCAGCGATGAAGATTACATCGACACGGGAACCAATATTTCCTATGTGTCAGATAAAGAACTGATAGATACTGGAATAGTCAGGGCAATATCCCCTGATTTATCTGAAAATCTTCCACAGTTTGCAAAGAACTTCAGAAGTTTTCCTCTGGGAACAAGGAATTGTTACACCCTGAGACCAGAGCAAGGCAAAAACAATAATTATTTGATCAGGGCAACATTCTTATATGGGAATTATGATGGTGAAAACCGGCAACCAGTATTTGACCTACATCTTGGGGTTGATGCATGGAAAACAGTGAATTTAACAAATATTGATGCATTTCGTTATTATTATTATTATTGTGACATTATTCATGTTCCCTTGACGGATTACATAGATGTGTGCTTAATAAACGCTGGCCATGGAGTACCCTTCATTTCATCATTGGAACTACGGCTTTTGGACAATTCCATTTATCAAACTCAGGGCAGGGCACTTGTGAAAATATGGGGATATAATGTTGGCAGGAACAATTCTGAAAATGCATTCAGGTGAATTAGCTACACCATTCTGAGCTTAAAATAATTACTTGTTATGGTAGGAGCTGCTTTCTGACACTAAATATTCATCTTCAGTGGCATGGCTATAACTTATTCCATTGCATATGAAGAATATTATTGCATGCCTTTGATTTTATGATAACTCTTACACCACTCAGGATTATCATATATGCTGTTATATGTTCTCAAACTTAGACGTTAAGATAAGTGAGCTCGCCACCTTGCTGCATTTCATTAATTTTTCCATGACAACAGTATTTTAACTTTCCAGTTACCTTTTCATGTTCATCAATTATTAAAAAAAATAATGTTCTTCAATATCATCTTGTTCTGGCACAATCTGAATTATTTAATATTTTATTTCAATTAGGTACCCATATGATGTCCATGATCGCATATGGAGTCCTTCACTATTTAACAATTGGATCCCAGTTGCCACAAACTCAGCTGTTTATTCCCCAAGCAATGATAACCCTTATAAATTACCAGATGTAGTGTTGAGGACTGCTGCCAAAACACAGAATGCTACCACTACCCTGAGCTTATACTGGAGTCCACCAGATTCTCTTTCAAAATATTATGCTTATTTTCACTTTGCTGAGATTGTGAAGCTTAAAGCTGGCCAGCAGAGGGAATTGACAATTAATTTGAATAATGAGCGCAATCTGACTGAATCTGTTAAACTTGATTATCTGAACCCACGAACCATAGTCCAAAATGATCCACCAATTAGTGGAAAGTGGGTTCACTTTTCAATATATGCAGCTGAGGGAACCAAGCTTCCTCCAATCCTCAATGCTCTTGAGCTTTTTCAGTCAATAGAGCTCCCAAATAAAACAGTTGCCATAGATGATGGTGTGCTTTCTTCTCTTTTTTATCTTCCTTGTGGGGACAGATTATGCTCAGTTTGCTGCTAACTAATATAAAGAAGAGATACTTCAATTGCTGATACAATAAGACTTTAGAACATTGGTGATGTTCCTTTCAGTAATTAATAAGTGAGTCTTTTCTAAATGGAAAATTCTAGTTTAAGTTGACATAGCCATATGTGATTATAGTTTCTAAGCATAGGAAGGTTTGATATAGAGCTTTACTCCATCAAGAATATTTTCCAGATGAGCCTTTGTCTGTTGCCAAAATAGAAATCAAAAACTTTAGTGCAGTAGTTTAAGTTGACAAAACCTTGTTATGAAACTTTTATTAGAGCCACCACACTTTTAGGCCTTGTCAATAATTTTTCATCTATCAATGAAATCTGTGTTACTCCCATGCTTTTTTATCTCTCCATGCCAAAATAGAATAGGATCATACAAGTTCGTTAATTAATAGCAAATGAAAATTTCAAATTATTTCATAGTTTTCATGAAATGGCTTGGTATCATGACTTGCATTGTTGCTAGCCACCATAGAATTTGCAACTGTTGGTAGTCTACTTTGAACATCATTAATGCTACATTCTAGAGAGATTCATTATCACAGCAAAGTCATATATGTTTCAACTTCTGGAAATGTCGGATATAATTGTGACTTTTCATCTTTCTTCTTTCTGTATGATTTTGTATTTTGAATTCACCTGCCTTTCTGTCTCACTTTCTTTTTATTTTTTATTTTATAAAAAACTATAGTTGAAGCTATCATGGGCATCAAGAAACTGTACAATGTGACTAGAGACTGGCAACGTGATCCATGTCTCCCAAGTGAATACTCATGGGATGGTTTGAAATGCAGTGACAACAATCATCCAATGATCATCTCATTGTAAGTGAACTTCCAAAACATCAAAACTTGTGTTGACACAATACACATGCTGTGATATTTCAATTAATATATTGTCTAATGGGAAAAAAAATCCTCCTTAACTTGGAGGCACATAAAATGGGCCATCATATTAACTGATATGAAAATATGATTCATCATTTTAGGAACAGACTCCTTTCAAATTCAACTAAAAAAAATGGTTTGTCATACCTTCTTATATTTGACTAAATTTGTTTCATTTTGATGGAATGTTCAAACACATTGCCTCCCCAAAAATAAGAATAATTTTGTTTTAATTGCAAATTATCTTTCAAAAAATGGCAATAACTCTTCCTTCTTTCATTATGACAAGCAGGAACTTGAGCTCAAGCAATATGACTGGGGAGATTGCAACTTCGTTCTCCAATCTCAAAGCAATGCAGTCCTTGTGAGTCTTAATCTGAATTGTGATTGATATTTAGCATTCAGATACTATACAATAGTGATAGCTAGACACCAGCAGGTCCAGAAACACCATCTGCTAGCTTGAGATTACCAATCAGCGGGTGGATAATGGAACCCTTAATTGCCGAAGGTGTTAATGCTTGGAGAGTGTATTTGTGGGATTTGATTTCAGGAATTTTTACTTGGAAATTCTATATGCAAGTCATGCAGTTGATTATCGGGTTGTCAAGAAAAGAAAACAATGGTTTAGCTTAACATCTGTGCATCTTGCTAACTCCTGTTTCAGGGACTTGTCATACAATGACTTAACTGGGCCACTGCCAGAATTTTTGGCACAACTACTGAATTTGAACACACTGTAAGTTGTTGAGCTTTGATCTTGGTATTGAAAATGTAAATTTCAGTGAAGGAAATTGAGGTGATCTGCATAACAATATCTTTGCAGTAATGTAAGTGGAAACAAGCTCACAGGTTCAGTTCCTGAGGCTCTTCTGCAGAAGTTTAGGGATGGGAAATTGGTCTTGAGGTAGCTTATCTTCCTTCCTCCAATATTTTATTTACTTAATATTCTAATTTCATTTTTTCACCTTCTTGTGTTTTCTCTCTCTTTCTTTTACAATTATAACTGCTTTTTATACATGCCAAATACTAGAAAAAGTATATGTTGTTCACTAATATGTAAAATCAGATTTCTTCTATATTTCCCACATCAATTGAATTGCAAGATGACAGCACCATCTATCTATGTTTAATAACTTACTATGGCATATTACCTTGATGCATTTTATGCAAGTGTTGGTGAAAATCCAGATCTTTGTATGTCGGTTCCATGCAAGAGGAAAAAGAAAAAGGAATTTGTTATTGTTGCATCATCTATAGCAGCAGTCCTGGTTCTTCTGTTCATCTTTTGTGCTCTGGCTATGTATAGAAGGAAAAGACAAGGAGGTACTTCTTTCTTTATTTTCTGATTCTGTAATTGTTATCACAATTCACTGAAGTGAGGTACAAGAGATGTAGCATCCAGTCCCAGGTAGTCCTATTTTTCCTGTGATACACCAAAGACTTTAAGAAAGTCATGAAAATAATGTATAGAAATTGAAGTTAGTTTTCACTAGTGGCTATAGTGACAAACCACACAATCAAGACCACTAATAATGCAGCTGATAAAATTTTTTGAATACATACATGGACCATTCAACATGTGACTGAGTGGTAAGTGTGCACACTCTCTTCATGCAATGCAGGGGTACGAATCTTGCTTGAGTCATGTTTCACTTGTTTTGTACCTAACTTTATGATGTCAGTGGGATTTATTTTTCTGAGGATTGCCATCCTGGGACTGTGTGGTGATACTCTATTTTGCTTGACCAAAAAGATAATATTCATCACAGTAATACTTACATACATGGGCAGGTTGTCAAGAGTTCAAATAGTCACATGGGATCTCAAGTTACACAAAAGAACAGTTAAAGAACACTTGAATCTTTCCTTCACAACTCCGCTGAGTTTATATATATAATACCACACACCTGGTCCATACCTTTTGTCACCTAAAATTGCCAAATAAATAAAAAACAATCCGGTCACTGTGCCACACAGATTATTAACCATATCATCCCAATCTCCTGTGGTTTTGTAAAAGGTCTTGTTCCAGCCTTCTTCAATTCTTGGAATTCAAATTGAGAAGGCAAGAAAACTTGGGGAGATCACTTCATACAATCTTGAGCCCATGCTGACCATATAAATTTGGACAACTCTTCTTGATGTGTAAAATATAGATGAGCATACAATCCAGAACCTCCTCTAGCTTTACCACTGACAAAATATCATGGAGAAACCATAACTAAAGATGGCTAAAATGTAGCTGCATATGGATTTGGTGACACCAGCCTGAGAATTTATTTGCATTCCTGTCTAGGATAGTGGACTCTAGATTTAATCCTCAACAATACCATGTGAGATGAAATCGATTTGAGTACACAAACATTAGAGATTAAGAAAAGCATAAAAAGTATATATTCCCACACAAGCTTCAAAATTTTTTTCAATAGATTTTGCATTTTTCAATTGTGCAAATCTTCCTTGCAGTAGATATGGTTACCAAATCCAACATCAAATCAAAGAATCAACATTATAGCTACTCAGAGGTTGTGAGCATAACTAATAACTTCAAAACCATCATTGGAGAAGGAGGATTTGGAAAAGTGTACCTTGGCAAACTGAAAGATGAAACTCAAGTAGCTGTTAAGTTGCTCTCTACTTCATCAAACGAAGGCTATAACGATTTCGGGCAGAGGTTAGATTGAATTTTTGACTACTTCAAAATGTTAATTTAATTTTGAAACTATGATGGCATGAAGCATGCTGCTAAAATACTTTTATCCAATTAAATTGGAGCATTGTTTTGAAATACAAGCACAACTCTTAATGATAGTCCATCATAGAAACTTGGTTTCTCCTGTTGGATACTGTGATGAGGGTGAAAAGAAGGCACTTATATAATGAGTTCATGGCTAATGGCAATCTACACCAGCATTTATCAGGTATTTACCATCTACCATTTGTGTCCAAAGGCTGTTCATCATATGACCCACAGTAAGTTACCTTTGTGGTTTGATCAAATTAAAAACATGATTTAGTGGAGGGCAAGCACCATAACAGCACCTCTAGTAGTAGCTAAGCATATTAGAATCTGAACAGTCTTTTCCACTATTAGTTACCTCTGTCAAATCAAAAGAATGTTGGCTTGAGCAGTGCACCAAACAGGTGCAGTTCATACCAGATGCATATCAAGTCTTTTCCACTGGGCAGTCTCATTTTGCCCGATCTTATCATGAAACACAACGAATACTGCCTATGAAACTGTAACTAAGTCTTGCCCCTTAGTGAAGTACCTACGGTACTATACTACTATCTAAGCATATTAGAATGTGGGTATGACCACTATCCATAGGCCCAGCTAATATTTTCGTGATACATCAATACAAAACATAAGAACAATTAAAACAAACCAAAAAAGAGGAAGGATGAGGTACCAACAAGCCAATCTAAGCTTAATACATAAAAAAGTGCAATTGCTATTTCATATAATTAGGCTTAGGAATGTGTAGTTTGACTAAAAACTCACAAATATTATTAACTTTCTTGCAAAATTGTGAAATCAAAGCTATAACATCCCAGCTTAAAGAGAAATTGATATGTTTCGGCTGCAGTGACAAACACAAATGTCTTAACTTGGAATGAGAGACTCCATATTGCAGTGGATGCAGCACATGGTTTGTAATCAAATCAATTACATGATTATTCATCTTCAATGTTGTTGGATTTCGGTTATAAATATATTAAGAATAAGTTACCAATGGTTTACTGGTGGGTTTGCAGGGTTGGAGTATCTACATAATGCTTGTAAGCCACCTATAATCCATAGAGATTTGAAACCTTCCAACATTTTATTAAATGAACACATGCAAGCCAAGATAGCTGATTTCGGGCTGTCTAGAGCCTTCGCAACTGAAAATGACTCTCATGTGTCAACTCGCCCAGCTGGCACATTGGGATACCTCGATGCTGCGTAAGTGTTTAGGCCTACTGATTTGTGTGCGTAGATATATATATATATATATATATGTTTGGAGTTAAGAGTGAATTTAGGTATCATTATGATAGAGGTTCTAGTGGAATCTGCAACATACTAAGCCTGTTATCATAAAATTTTCCGCTACTTAAAAATATTCTGCCTTTAAAGATCAAACATTGATTTCCAAGTACCCAATGCATCAGAAAACTATAAAATTCACAAATTTCTCTTAAATCTGCTGTTTTTACAAGTACATGGTATTATATTTTTTAAGCACAACTCACTTTCTTCACCAATGGGAGTTATATAAAGTATCAGGAAGCCAACAGCTATTATTTAAGGTTCAAGTAATGAAAGTAATAACTAGTAGAATTAAATCAAGCTGAATTTCTTGTATTTATCGAGCCACATGTGTTTTACATGCAGATTTCAAGCATTTGGAAACTTTAATAAGAAAAGCGATGTCTATATCTTTGGAATTATTTTGTTTGAGCTAATCACAGGCCGCGCTTCAATAGTAAGAGGCCCTGTGAAAAACAGTCACATACTTGACTGGGTTAATCCTTTGATTGAAAGGGGTGATGTTCAAAACATTGTTGATCCAAGATTAGAAGGAGAATTCAACACCAGTTCTGCCTAAAAAGCTATAGAGATAGCCATGTCATGCACACCATCATATGCTATCCAAAGGCCAGACATGAGTCATGTGTTGGTATAACTTAAGGAATGTTTGGCTCTAGAGATGGCTTATGAAAGAACCCAAAGGATGGCAATTAAGGGAAATTTAACAAACACTCCATTCAAAATGACCCATTTGGAGTATGAATCAGATATTGTACCCCATAGTAGGTAGAATTTTTATTTTTGGATATTTGATAGGTGGGACAGGGAGCATTAGAACTTGGACATCTTTGTTAAAAACACTAAAAAGCATCAATTAACCTATAAAACTCGTGACCCATATTAGGTAGTCATCAAATAAAAGATTAGTGGTCAGGTGTTCTTTGTATGCTATATGACAAGTTTGCATTACTTTGTATTTGATGAACTTTCTTATATCCTTGTTTTGTCTCTTGTTCAATGAAAGTATGAGTGTGTATTATAACTTGTTTCTATATTTTCTAATGGACAAGTAAATTATAATTATGCATAATTTATATTTTGCATGTGCTTAAGGGTTTAGTTTTCTTTTTTAAGAAACATTGTTATGTAATAACATGAGGGATATTGGGCTTTTACCTTATTTTGTAAAAAATTTAGCATAATGTTCATGTTTTAAAACTATTTAGGTCTGTGTCCCTGTTTTAGTACCCGGTTTTTTTAAAAAAATCGAGTTACAAGTGGAACTCGACATTAGTAATATCGAGGTCTATGCATATTTTGCCACTTAATTTTAAAAAAATTTTAAGTGAAACTCGACTTTGCAAAAGTCGAGTTTCAATTAAAAATTTACATATAACTCGATTTTGAGGATATCGAGTTTTATACTGAACTCGATTTTGTTAAAATCAAGTTTCAAAAATAAGGACACGAACTTAAATAGTTTCAAAACAAGGACATGTTGCTGTTATTTTTGCAAAATAAGGACAAAAACCCAATATTCCCTAATAACATGTACGTTATAATGCTCTAGAATGTTAACTACAGTGGCTGTGTATTTTGAACAAATCAAGTACCTATTAAAGCCCATTTCAGACTGCAAATTCTCTTTTTTTATATTTTATAATAACCACTCATTAAGAGCATTTTCATCAAGAATGCTATAAAATATAGCATTTAGCATCTTAAAAAGTTATTTTGTTCATTTTAGCAACTTATTTTACAATACACACAATATCAAAGGTTCTATTATTTTACCACTTCATTTAAATATTCTTTTTTTTAATTCTTTATTCATTTAAATCAATAATTACATCCATTGTTGCCACATTGTTTCATTAAACAAACAAATTTTTTTTTTTTAACATCTTGCTACAGTGGGCTGCTAGAGATAGCTGCCCACTATAGCTAGATGTCAAAATTAATAACATCTAGCACCTTTGATGGAGGGTGTTTTTTTTTTTTTTTTTTTAATTTGATGTTAAATTATAACATTTATAGCATTTGACACAGACTTTTATAAGACTAAACCAGCCTAAGTTATGTTATGTTGTTTACACCACTAAAGATTTTTTTTTTTTTTTTCAAGATGATTTACAACTGAACTATAAAAGTGATATAATATAATATATATAAAAACTAATGAGTTAAAACATCAAAATAGCACCTAATTTATCAGGGCTTGGACTTAGCTGCCTTCCAAAAAAAATCATTTGTACTAACAAAACAATAAAAATTTCTTATAAAATACTCCTCTTAAAGAGAATGCAAATGAATTGTGAGCTATGATATGTTGATTGTTTGCTTTCTCGAGACCCAAAGTTAAAAGCTTGGGACTTTCAAGATTTCAGTCATGTTATGTTGTTTAAACCACCTAAAGAATTGTGTTTTTTTTTTTTTTTTTTTTCATCAACAAGATGATTTTACAATTGAACATCATTATTGATTTGATATTTTATATGTTCCAGTATATTCTCAATTATAAAAATTAAATCATCAATTTAGTGAGCATGTAATAGAGTTGTCCTTAATTGAGCCTTGAATTCTCAAGAAACACTCAAATCATTTTATAATTGATGATATTTATTTGTTGACAAAAACTTTTACGTGTAAAATATTACAAATCATTAGAAACTACCGTTAAAAATGGAATTTTAATATTTCATTATTATAAGCATAATGTAATTTAACATTTAGATTCTAAAAAATTGTTAATATATTTTTGAATTATGCCTTACAAACTAATGTGTTGACTTTCTAACACAAAATAAAATTATAATTGAAATTTTTATTTATTATGTTGATGTGATGCCAATCAATGTTATGCATGTTGCCATTGATGGAAACATCATTCATTTAATTGAAAGCTTTGGGGCTCAACCTATGGTCTTAAACGGTTTAACCCCTATTGCCAATGGATAAGGACAAAGGACCCATACATAACAAAATTGGATCCGAGAATAATAAATGATGCATGTATTAAGTGTACGAAGTGTGGTTATCTCCTTGGACTTGATTCATCAGCATTCAGGTCATATATCTAAAATTTCCCTAAACTTTGTTCTTTTATTAAAATTTTTAGACCGATGCATCTTTAGGTATAAGGGGAATGGATGATTTGAATCCTAAATATCTTATTTCAAAATATCAAACTGTGTCAATCAATTGATTTACAAGACTCTTAGCAAGAATGATTTTTATTTCTATTTTCTAAGTTAGTTAAAGAAGAAGTTAAAAGAAAATTTTTGGAAGAGTAATTTTTTTATATTAAAAAAGGGGGTTTTTTCTTTATTATTTTATTTTAATCTTCCTATGCTATATCCGTAGCCACAAAGATCAAAATTGGTGACAAATCAATGTAATGTCTCTTCTTCCTCCCCCAAATGACTCCTCCCTCAAGGCGATAATTCAGTAGTTATAGCAATGGGATTCAAATCCTAGATAATTCAGTAGTTATAGAAAAGTGATTCAAATGCTAGATTTCTTTACTTAAAAATGCTAAGGGATGTTAGTTGANAAAAAAAAAAAAAAAAAAAAAAAAAAAAAAAAAAAAAAAAAAAAAAAACCTCTTTTGAAAGAGAATGCAAATGAATTGTGAGTTATGATATGTTGGTTGTTTTATTTCTCAAAACCCTAAGTTAAAAGCTTGGGACTTTCATGATTGAGGTTATGTTATGTTGTTTAAACCACCTAAAGATTTTTTTTTTTTTTTTTTTATCAACAAGATGATTTTACAACTGAACTATAAAAAGATTATATATATATATATATTAGTAGAAAAAAACTCAAAATTGAAAGTTGACTAAAAAAAATCCAAAAATTTAGAGTGACCACCTAACCTATATCTAGGGTTGGTACTTGTAGCTGCCTTCCAAAAAAAAATCATTTGTACTAACAAAACAATAAAAAATTTCTTATAAAATACTCCTCTTAAAGAGAATGCAAATGAATTGTGAGCTATGATATGTTGATTGTTTGCTTTCTCGAGACCCAAAGTTAAAAGCTTGGGACTTTCAAGATTTCAGTCATGTTATGTTGTTTAAACCACCTAAAGAATTGTGTTTTTTTTTTTTTTTTTTTTCATCAACAAGATGATTTTACAATTGAACATCATTATTGATTTGATATTTTATATGTTCCAGTATATTCTCAATTATAAAAATTAAATCATCAATTTAGTGAGCATGTAATAGAGTTGTCCTTAATTGAGCCTTGAATTCTCAAGAAACACTCAAATCATTTTATAATTGATGATATTTATTTGTTGACAAAAACTTTTACGTGTAAAATATTACAAATCATTAGAAACTACCGTTAAAAATGGAATTTTAATATTTCATTATTATAAGCATAATGTAATTTAACATTTAGATTCTAAAAAATTGTTAATATATTTTTGAATTATGCCTTACAAACTAATGTGTTGACTTTCTAACACAAAATAAAATTATAATTGAAATTTTTATTTATTATGTTGATGTGATGCCAATCAATGTTATGCATGTTGCCATTGATGGAAACATCATTCATTTAATTGAAAGCTTTGGGGCTCAACCTATGGTCTTAAACGGTTTAACCCCTATTGCCAATGGATAAGGACAAAGGACCCATACATAACAAAATTGGATCCGAGAATAATAAATGATGCATGTATTAAGTGTACGAAGTGTGGTTATCTCCTTGGACTTGATTCATCAGCATTCAGGTCATATATCTAAAATTTCCCTAAACTTTGTTCTTTTATTAAAATTTTTAGACCGATGCATCTTTAGGTATAAGGGGAATGGATGATTTGAATCCTAAATATCTTATTTCAAAATATCAAACTGTGTCAATCAATTGATTTACAAGACTCTTAGCAAGAATGATTTTTATTTCTATTTTCTAAGTTAGTTAAAGAAGAAGTTAAAAGAAAATTTTTGGAAGAGTAATTTTTTTATATTAAAAAAGGGGGTTTTTTCTTTATTATTTTATTTTAATCTTCCTATGCTATATCCGTAGCCACAAAGATCAAAATTGGTGACAAATCAATGTAATGTCTCTTCTTCCTCCCCCAAATGACTCCTCCCTCAAGGCGATAATTCAGTAGTTATAGCAATGGGATTCAAATCCTAGATAATTCAGTAGTTATAGAAAAGTGATTCAAATGCTAGATTTCTTTACTTAAAAATGCTAAGGGATGTTAGTTGAACTACAAAGCTTATGGTAACCTGTTATTAATATTTCAAATTGGTATTTTTCCTTTCAACTCTTTTCTCTTTGGGTAGCCCGAGGGTAATCCTAATTAAACAAGTTTGTACGCTACAAGACAAAAGTGTAGCTGTGGAAGCTATATATATAAACCACAAAGGCGGCTATGGAAGCTTTGGTCTGAAACAATTGTAGCTATGATTGGTCCATCTGTGAGTCTGTGACCATGGTTGAAAGTCCATCTCGGCAGAAAAAACAACAAAAAATAATACTTACAGTCCCTCATCACAAATTACTTTAACTCCTCTTCTTTCAAGGTTCAAGTTCTTCAAATTCTTGATGTGGCCAAGTTTTGATCTGAAAGTTCAAAAAGGGTATAAAACACCTTTGAACGTTTAGACCCTAAATTACAAAAATATCAATTCAAGCTTTATATCAAACAATTAATGTGCAGAATATGATAACAAGCTTATAACAGAATTGATAGAACAATCTAAGCCAAATATAAACACATCCACAGCAATAAATATAAGGCAAAGGTAAAGGAAAAGAAGATGCAAACACACGGACAACACACGATGTGTTATCGAAGAGGAAACCGAAGTCCTCAGCATAAAACCTCTCCGCCGCCCTCCAAGCGGTCAAATAATCCACTAAAGAATGTAGTTGGGATACATGAACAACAGAAGACCCTCCAAGCCTAATCTACCCAAGTACGTAAGCCCTCCAAGCTTCTTGCTCCAACGAGGTTACGCCGAACCTATTTCTTCTTTAGCTTCCCAGATTCCGCCACTTAACCATAGCATCAACCAATGTATATTGGTTTCTTTCCAAACTGCTTCCCAAAGCACCAAATGGACCTTCTCACAGACGTGGGTGTGGTGAGACAAGAGTTTGGTAAATGACCTCTCAAGGGTATGACAATGGAGAGGAAGAGAGTAGAGGAATTTGTAGAGTCTCTTTAGATGAAGATTGGGGATGAATCAATCTTATATTTCTCTAGGGTTTTCTCTCACAAAATTCTCTCTTGAAACTCTCACAATATGATGGGTATAAGGGTGTATATATAGTAGGGTGAGAAGGGAATGCAAAACGTCAGTTTTTGCTAAACAGGGCAAGTTGGCGACTTGATCTCGCGGCTTGGCCAAGTCACGAAATCAAGTCGCGACGTAACGGCCTGGCCAGACTGGAACTTTTGTCCTGTAGCGTGACAGTTGGCGCGACCCTTCAGCTTCCCAATGTGCCTCTCACGTGACTGCCTTTTGCGGTTTGCCAGTCGCGAACCACCCGCGAGTCCTAGTCGCGAGACTCTGTTTTTCTTGCACACTCTTAAGCTTTTCTTCACATCTTCTCACACACTACCCTTACAATTTTCCCACCTAAATACAGGGTTACTAAGTGCTAAATTACAAGCAAATTGGTCACGGAATAAAACCAATTAGATTGTTGATTAAATTCAACTTTACAATCTCCCCCTTTGGCTATTCCATGACAAAACCCTACAACAGACTCTAGACTTAAACGTGAGTTGGGAACAATTGGAAAACTCACTCACACCTAACTCTAGATTCTGAAAAACTCTTGAACATATGAATAAGTAACTCCTGAAACACAACAACATAGCAATATCATTGTACGCAGAAAACTTAATATGCATATGGAGCAAAATAAGCATGATCAAGCAAAAATGAACATAGGCATAAAAGCAATAATTCATGGCAAGATCAACACCAGTAGTCACTTAAGCAAAAGTGATTACTATGTTCATTCACACAAGGAATGAACATCCGAACATGCAAAAATGATAAACTCAATTGAAGAGAATCATTTGCAAGTCCAACACTCAACCAATGCATACAAACATATATGCATCTAGGAACAATCCTACA
>NW_027070086.1:389367-410536 GCF_002906115.3 Quercus suber
ACAAGGGCACAGAGTGTTGTACTTAGAGTAATGCAAAGCATTAACAAGTACCAAAACACAAAGCACAAAGGCTGCATATGCAAAGTTTTTGCAAATACATGGCACAAACCATACAAGCCTACAATCATGCAAAAGTGCTAGAAACAACCCTCAAAGCTTACAAAAGCAACAATGGTACAAATCACAAACAAACAATGCTTAAAACTGAATAACACATACTATATAAGTAAACCCCAAAGATTCATACTGTTTGCATTAGCTGTCGCAAGAGTTTCCTTGTCCCAAGTGGATTTAGCATCCACTAGCTTTGTCCAACCTATGTCAACTGCATCCCACACAGCTTCATCCATAGAACACAAAAACGCCCTCATTTAGACTTTCCAAAAAGCATAGTTATTACCATCAAAATATGGTGGAGCAGTGAGAGATTGAGACCTATCCATCTCAACAATTGGTCAAGGATCACACTTAGGTATTAACACCACAACAAGTGTACCCGCTCTGATACCAATTGAAAGTTCAAAAAGGGTATAAAACACATTTGAACGTTTAGACCCCAAATTACAAAAATACCAATTCAAGCTTTATATCAAACAATTAATGTGCGGAATATGATAACAAGCTTATAACAGAATTGATAGAACAATCTAAGCCAAATATAAACACATCCACAGCAGTAAATATAAGGCAAATGTAAAGGGAAAGAAGATGCAAACACACGGACAACACACGATGTGTTATTGAAGAGGAAACCGAAGTCCTCGGCGTAAAACCTCTCCGCCACCCTCCAAGCGGTCAAATAATCCATTAAAGAATGTAGTTGGGATACATGAACAGCAAAAGACCTTCCAAGCCTAATCTATCCAAGTACCTAAGCCCTCCAAGCTTCTTGCTCTAACGAGGTTACGCCGAACCTATTTCTTCTTTAATTTCCCGGATTCTGCTACTTGACCATAGCATCAACCAATGTATATTGGTTTCTTTCCAAACTGCTTCCTAAAGCACCAAATGGACCTTCTCACAGACGTGGGTGTGGTGAGACAAGGGTTTGGTAAATGACCTCTCAAGGGTATGACAATGGAAAGGAAGAGAGTAGATGAATTTGTAGAGTCTCTTTAGATGAAGATTGGGGATGAATCAATCTTGTATTTCTCTAGAGTTTTCTCTCACAAAATTCTCTCTTGAAGCTCTCACAATATGATGGGTATAAGGGTGTATATATAGTAGGGTGAGAAGGGAATGCAAAACGTCAGTTTTTGCCAAACAGGGCAAGTTGGCGACTTGATCTCATGACTTGGCCAAGTCGCGAAATCAAGTCACGACATAACGGCCTGGCCAGACTGGAACTTTTGTCCTGTAGCGTGACAGCTGGCGTGACCCTTCAGCTTCCCAGTGTGCCTCTCACGTGACTGCCTTTCGCGGCTTGCCAGTCGCAAACCACCCACGAATCCTAGTCGCGAGACTCTGTTTTTCTTGCACACTCTTGAGCTTTTCTTCACATCTTCTCACACACTACCCTTACAATTTTCCCACCTAAATACAGGGTTACTAAGTGCTAAATTACAAGCAAATTGGTCACGGAATAAAGCCAATTAGGTGGTTGATTAAATTCAACCTTACATGATCTACAGTAATTTCACAGTCCAAATTACTGAGCTTGAGGGTTCACATTGATTCTCTTTGATTTTCCACATCTTCAACAACTCTAGTGGTCTGTTTGGATTGAGAGAGAGGGAGGGGGAGTGAGTAGAATAGAGTAGATTTAGTACAAAATTAGCTTATTTTTAGCCAACTCTACTCTACTCCTCTCCACTCCCCCTCCTTCTCCCCTCCATCCAAACAGGCCATAGAGGTCAAAATTTTGCCAGCTATCATTGAAAAAATTACATAGATATTCAATCTTACCAATATTGTGTAATTTCACATCTTTCATATAAATATCCTGTTAATAAGGGCCACCCATACCCTACACTTCAAACTAGTAGTGACCAATTAGCTGGTTTTGTAATTGCAACCACCGAAATAACTCTTGCATATGCAACTTTGTTAAGTCAATATGCCATTTTTAATTGTTAAGTCAAGTTTGGACCAATGTCTTAGCTGTGGTTTAGTCACTCATGAAGCATCCACATGTCCATCCCCTCCTCATATGCATCCAGATGACTATACCCCTTCTCAACCTTTTGTCTCCCCACCTCCCCAACTATCCAAATGCTATCATATGACACATTTTGGGAAAATCACACTTCATCATGTTAAACTATACCATAAATTACATTTTGTATCTTAAACTTTTTGAATGCATATTTTACACTATAAATTATGACTTTTGTTACACTTTACACCCCAACATTAAGTTTGTCATTAACTTTGATGTAGATCCAAAGTTTAGAGTACAAAGTGTAATCAAAAGTATAATTTAAAGTAATAAAGAGTAATTTCTTCTTTGTTTTTAAAGGATTGAGAAGAGGGACAATTGACTAGTTTCATATGATGCCATACTTTTCTATCCAAATTAATAGTAAACTTAATATCAAGGTGCAAAGTGTAACAAAAGTCATAGTTTATAGTGTGAAATATATATTCGAAAAGTTTAGGATACAAAGTTTAGCCTTCCAACTTCCACCTCAATATCTTCTAATTACCAATTAAATTATTGATTAACATTGAATGATGAATGATTTTTTTTTTTTCTTAAATGACCTTTTTTTTTCTCAATTAACTTCTTTCCCACTTGATTTTTTTTAATATTTCTCAAATTTGGGGTATATTTATCCATTTGAGGCTTCTAAATTCCCAAATTTGAGGTATATTTTCATATTTGAGATATAATTTTGTAAATGAAAGTTTTTAATCATATAATAATTGAAATTACAAGTAACAAATGTAGGGTTAGGATTTGTGGCCTAAGCCCAAAACAATGAATTTGTAGAGAATGGGTGCAAGAGCTAGACTGACTATGGAATTGACAACAGTTAATCACAACCTCCAAGTATAAACCAGCATGAAGTTACACATAAAAAATGGAATCAATTGGTGTCCGAAGAGGCATATCATTGATTATATAATGGTTACAGTTCTTAGAGTTACAGTAAAGTTTTCTTTTCTTTCCTATTGCCTTCTCTCATTTTTTTTTTTTTTTCAAGAGCCTCCTTCCTTTATATATCCTCTTTTCCCATCATCTCCATCGTCCACTTGTACTTCATCTGTGAGCCTACTTGAGTATATGTCACGTCAAGCATCTCCTTTAGCTCTGTGTGAGTGGCAGTTGGTGAGGTTACACTGTTCAGGGGTCTTCTCCACATAAATGCGGCCAGAAAAGTTGCTGCAGAGCCTTAAATACGGTGGTAGCAGTTTTTCCTTTAGATATTTCTTCATGCTATCGTCTCCAAGTATACTCAGAGCTTATCTTGATCAGGAGGAGTGCTCGGAAGATCATTCTGACCTTTTAATTGTTCAATTGATACGTACTATTCACGTCCGAAGAATAAAATCTCCTTAGACGGACGGCGGTCTCCTCGGACTGCAACTATCTTCCTTTCTGGGGATCTTTTTTCCAGATGGGCCTTGCCCTTATCATCTCCTTCTCTTCGAACGCACAGTAATCTTCACATGGGGTTCTAGGCCCACTATGTTAGATTGGGCATTTTCCCCCCACAACAAATATTATTGATTTTCATTTTTCCTACAAGTCAAAAACATAAATTTTTTTTTAACCTATTCCAAAATCGCAATCAAACCAAAACACAAGCAAAACAAGTCAAATCTTTAACCTAAAAAAAAGAAATTGCTTTTTTGGGAAAACGTTTTTCGTCAAACAAACGCGTAGATAATGGGTCCGTTTGGATAGCACTTATTGTTGCTGAAAGTTGCTAAAAACTGATTGTTGCTGAAAACACTGTAGCAAAATAATTTTTAAATGTGTAAATAGTATTGTGGGACCCACTTTTAATATTAAATATTGCGTGAACAGTGCATGAACAGTGTACGCACAGTACATGCACAGTAAATTTTGTCTCCAAAGTCAAAAAAGCCGGCAGAAAAAAAAAAAAAAAAAAAGACAGAAAACGTGAATCATAAAACGTGCCGCAACTTTAAGTGCAATCCAAACACAGGCAATATATGACCACAACCAGACAAACGGGCTCAAAATTTCATTGATGTATCTGTTTTGTTCACTGTTGACTTACCTGAAAGGGTTAAAAGTCTTTTTCTTAAGTCCACACCCAAAGGTCTGTTCACGAAACTAGCCTAAAGTTTCATTTCAGCCAATGACCCAAATCATGGACAGGTAACATTTTAAAAGACCCTTATTGTGTGAGGGTTGGCTTTGATTTTGGTCTACCTACTTCATTGGGAGTAGACTTCAAAAGTTGACCTTCAAACTTTTTAGGTAGATTATATCAGTCTGCCGTGCCTTACGCGAGGGACTGACCTAATCAAACTTTAAATAACATTCATCTAAATGTTCATATTCATCTCTAGAAAGAAAAGCTTGATTTATAATTGGATAATAATTTTCTTCTGGACAAAGTTTCTTAGGAGGAAAGTTTTTAAATAATATAAATATGCATAGATGACCTTATGAACCACTACGTAATGTGTTTGGAGGAAAAATTGGTTTAATTTCTTTTGTGTTGAAAACAGTCATAGTTGCTCTATTAGCACAGGTTATGGATATTAAATATTGAGTTACGAGTTGGAATGCACTTTTACAAAAGGAAAAAAAGTAAAAAATCAAAAAAATGCACAACTCCCCCTCTCCCCCCCACCACCCCCCCCCCCCCCCTCCCCGAAATTGGTTTCTTGTTAAAACACAAAAACCCTTTGAAGTTGTAAATGAAAATTTTAACCCATGTAATGTTATTTTATGTTTACCATTAAACATCCATTAAAATAAATGATGAATTGCTCATATGATAACACATGCCTATATTTAGAGTTATATTTTCACAAGAAACAATACTACATGGGGCTTTGTGTTACACTCTAATTAAAGCCCTAAGGGATTCAATATTATACAATTAGCCGTTTACACACACACACACAAAAAAAGATATATATATATATATACATATATATATATATATATATATTATATCATAGTGGGATTTGGTGTTATACTAAAAAAATCAAGGGTTGGGTTTTGTGTTTTGCAGGAAAACCACTAGAGGGTTTTGTGTATTTTAACACACACACACGCACACAAAACCTACTATCAATACAAAGCAAATCCTTTAAATTTTTAGGGTAATTCCACCATGGGGTTTCCAAAAATTGTTCATTATTCCATCCAAATTGAAATGACTTGATTAAATTTTACAAAGTCACCTTTCTTAAAAAAATAAAAAATAAAAATTACCAAGTCATCAACATTTAAATAGACGCTGACATTCTTTATTTTGGTATTTATTTAAACTATGATGATATAGGAAAATTTATTTTACTTGTTTGAAAATGAATGTATAAGATTTTATAAATCCCACGGTAAAGCTACCCTAAAAATTTTAGATCTTAATCCCTTATTAATGATTCACAATTGGACATGCTCTATATATAGTAGATATAAACAATTGAAGGTGGTTTTTTATTACTATTGTCGTATGTGTTCTAATAAGTATGATTGTTTACTCAAAAAAAAAAAATGTGGTTTTTTATTCTTAATATTTTTTTTTTAAAAAGGGAAAAATTAATTTTAATCCTATTCTTTAAATAGTAACAAATTAACTTCAATCCATTTTTGTAGAATGACATTGTCTTAGAGTTTAATATAGACTAAAGGTTTAATTTATTACTTATTGAAATTTCAAATTTTAATAAGATTTAATTTGTTACGTCATTAAATTAATACAGGTAAGGAATCAATGTTGTGTCATGTGGTTAGAGGTAATGTTTTTTGCCATGAGTTTCAGTTAACTTAATTGGTAAGATTTATTACTTTCAAATAAGGGATCTCACTTTAAATTACCTCTACATATAATAATAATAATAATAAAAGACCCTCACTAATTTCTTGACCTAATAGTAAAGAACAATCATTATGAAATGACTCACAAGTTTCAATTCCTCTCGCCCCACCTACAACAACAAGAATAAATTAAATTTTCCATTATTAATAATGGAAAAAAAAAATTCTCCAAACACCCACTACATAGCGATTTATAAGACCATTCATGTGCACAATTTATTAAATCAGATGACTATTTTAAGTAGGTTATGGAAATTCTATCCTTTAATAGTAGTGGTAACTTATAACAAAGAATGAGTCAAATTTTGGAATCCCTCTCACACAGTGAGACATGTGGGCTTCTGAAAAGAACTGAGAGAAAACTAAATAGAATTGGAGAATTTCATTGATTGGAGAAAAATGATTACAAGAGAATTGAATGAATAACAGAATACATAATGCCCTGTTTATATACACAGTGAACATAACTAACTTCCAGGAATGGCGCCAAAATCAGTTATTGGAACTGTACACGTGTCAACTGCCCTCAACTGCCCTCAACTGATTCCTGAATTCTCGGTACCCAAAACTTCAATGCTCTTGGATGAAGAATTCATGATGAGGTATGGCTTCGATGAGTTCCAATATTGCACTACTAATCAAGTCATGTGCATGCTGTCTGGCTTGATCACTGCACTGCTTATCAACAAGTGCTACACTCCCTACAGTCCTTATGACTCCGTTAGTGCCCTTTTCCTTAACAGCTATTGCATTACTCATCAGACTTGCAGCTTGTCTAGTGTTGCTTTGCCCTGCAATTTTAACACTCCCCCTCAAGAGCAAAGCTCTTGCCTTTTGGCTGGACTTAGGAGGGGAAGGATATTCCACTACATGAGCAAAAATATTGATGACACCCAATCTATTTATCAACCTCAAATAGTTTTCAACCCCTAATGCCTTTGTAAACACATCAGCTAACTGATTTTTGGTTGAAACATAGAAAGTTTTAAGTGTACCATCAATGATTCTATTTCTCACAACATGACAATCGGCCTCTATGTGTTTGGATCTTTCATGAAATACTGGATTTGCTGCTATGTGAAGTGCTGCCTGGTTATCACAGTATAGCAACACAGGTCTGTCATGTTTAACATGCAAATCTTGCAACAAATGTAGGATCCAAGTTAGTTCACATGTAGTTGTGGCCATTGCCCTGTATTCTGCTTCAGCACTTGATCTGGACACAATGCTTTGTTTCTTAGATCTCCAAGACACCAAGGCAGTCCCCAAAAACACACAATAGCCTGTCAAAGACTTTCTTGTGTCAGGGCAGCCAGCCCAATCTGCATCACAATATGCTTTCAAGTGCAAATCAGAGTCTGTGGGAAAGAATACACCTTGTCCTGGTGTGCCTTTGATGTATTGAAGTATTCTAGTAGCAGCCTTCATATGTGGTACTCTAGGTTGTGCCAAAAACTGACTAAGTCTATGAACCGCATATGTAATATCTGGTCTGCTTAAAGTCAGATACATTAGCTTCCCAATAAGCCTCCTATACTGTCCAGGATTAGGAATGAGATCTCCACTACCTTTGGACAACTTCAATTGCTGCTCCATTGGTGTCTGAGTTGGTTTGCAACCTGTCATTCCAGTTTCTTCAAGAACTTCAAGAGCATATTTTCTTTGTGTTAAGCTGATACCAGTCTTGTTTCTTGCAATCTCTAAGCCCANAAAAGTTTTCTTCAAAATACTACCAAGTCATATATATATATATATATATGTCTATAATTCGATAATTTGGAGGTGTGAGTAATACTACAGTACAGACACAAACTATTTTACAATATTTTTACAAACTATTAATGTGACAAATTCTTACTAATTCTAATCTGGCTAACATCATATTTTTACTTACTAATAATTATTTGAAAAATATTAAAACCATATCAGCAGTTTGTAAAAATGTTATAAAATAGTTTGCGTTAGCATTACTTGGTTCAAATTGAACTAAATTGGTGCCTTGTCCTACTTTTTTAAGAAAGCTAAACCCACACAATCACACACTCCCTAATCAAAATATTTTTTTATAAGAAAAAAAGAAAAAGAAAAAAAGAAAAGAAAGACAAAGAATTTCCGCCATGAAGCCATCTAAAAACTTCCTGACCAAAGCGAAGAAGTTGCACATTCGAGTCTGGGATACAATACAAAGACCGAGACCATGTTTTTAGTTCTCACCCAAACTCTCACCACTTCTTCCTCTTCTCCTTTCTTCTAAGGCTCACGATTCTTCCAATCTCCCTCTATTTCTTTGACTGGAGTTTGAGATTGTTTCTTATTTTTCGATCAAAGTTTTTGTATAGGTTTATGTGTACAAAATTTTTGGCATCTTCAAATTTAGTTTTGGTGAGGATTTATTTTGAATACAGAATTTGCTTTGTTCTTTTGGAGGAGCGTTGCAGTGGGTTACAAGTCAATTTCTTGATATTGGGCTGTACACGAGTACCTATTGGGTCCAAGCATATGGCCCAATTCCAAGAATGACTTATTACCATATTTTTTATTTCACTATCTTTTTTGAATATCTTGAATTCATTGTGAAAATTTGGGAGAACAGGATTTTATCCATTTCAGTTAAAATAGAGATAATTCATTTTATGCTTAAGATTTTATTTCTTAGATTTGATTGTAAGTAAAATACTACTCATTTAAAATTCATCTGGCTGGGGACCAAGCCCATTACCCATTGGTCAACACACTCTAGATGCCACCAATCCAGCCGAAGGATGATGTTTTTAGTACCATCTCCTTGGGATTTTTTAGAAAAACAACTACAAAACCCAAACAATATTATTAGTTAGGCAACGTTTCAAACATATTGTATTTCTAACAATTCGACTTCAAAGGAGTCGATTTTACTGTTCATATCTATTTTTTGTTGGGCGCGTAGATAAAGAAATCGAGTCATTTGTAATCAATTTTTACACATAAAAATTGACTTCACTGGAGTCGTCTTCAATACAAAGAAAACGACTCCACTGGAGTCGTTTTCTTTGTATTGAAGACTGGAGTGGAGTCGTTTTCTTTGTATTGAAGACGACTCCAGTGAAGTCGATTTGCCGAAAAACTCACCACCAACACCGAAGAGCACAACCCAGCAAATGAAGAACCCAGCAAACGAACCAGCAACACCGACGAGCACAAACGCAGGCGCCGACGAACCCAGGCCAGCAACACCGACAAGCACGAACGCAGGCGCCGACGAACCCAGGCGCCGATTTCACCAAACCCGACGAACCCAGGCTCCGATTTCACCAACGAGCAAACGAACGCAGCAAACACCGACGGCGAAGCACGAAGAACAAAGAACGAACCCAGCAAACAAAGAACAAACTCCAGGTGCCGATTCTGACCAAATCCCAGCGAAAGCTTCAGGTGATCGGATACGACTCCGTTTTGGATTTGATTTCTTCTGGTTCGTTTGCTGGGTTCGTGCTCTTCGGTGTTGCTGTGTGGAGTCCTTGGTGGCTGTGACCGTGGAAGAGAAACGGCGGAGAGGAAGAGAGAAAGCTGAGGAGTGCGGCGGAGATGAGAGGAAAGTGCAGCCCTGAGTTTAGCGCCGCATAGCAGACCGTGGTGTTGTGTTTTTGGGCAAATCGACTTCACTGAGTCGTCTTCAATACAAAGAAAACGACTCCACTGGAGTCGTTTTCTTTGTATTGAAGACGACTCCAGTGAAGTCGATTTCTATGTGTAAAAATTGATTACAAATGACTCGATTTCTTTATCTACGCGCCCAATAAAAAATAGATATGAACAGTAAAATCGACTCCTCTGAAGTCGAATTGTTAGAAATGCAATATGTTTAAAACGTTGCTTAACTAATAATATTGTTTGGGTTTTGTAGTTGTTTTCTAAAAAATCCCCCATCTCCTACTTCAAACTTAAAGAATTGCCTAGCCTCATTCCTTTATTTGAGCAAAGTTCCCCAACTCTAAAGTGTTTTGTTGTGGAATTTTAACATTCCAAAAGTACATTACCCTACAAGAGAACCTCATGGACCAATGCAACCCAAAGAGAACCAACTTCAGCAAAAAAGTTCCAAATGTGTTTCATAACAGCAACCCCGTTCCATTCTCCAGCCCTTCTTAGTACCAATTCACACCTTCCTTTTTTGGAGTACACAATTGCTTCCAGGAGACTTTTTAAAAGTTGGCACACACATGCTCTTTTTGAAGGTATTTTTTTTTTCAATTTTTTTTATTTGGAAAATTTAATGGATGCCCAAGTATTGGTTTATGAAATATTTTTAAAAATTTTTATAGGAAAAGAAAAATAAAATTGACTTTTTAACAGCTTTTTTTTTTTTTTTATAAAAGTGATTTTTTTTTTTTTTTTTTTCAGATTGTCCATTAACAAATGCCCTAATGGTACTCATTAACTAAACTTTTTTTCTCCAATGATGCGTACTTATTATTGTACCAGACTATCAAAGTCAATAGTTCAAGCATTTGTAAGAAACCTTGTCAAGACAAACGTTTATGTTCAAGATATTGCACAATCGATATTGTAATGTTTTTTGTCCAATGGAAAAGCATTGCAATTTCCAAAATGTTATGAATAGCAATTTTTTTCAAACATGTTTCCATGTTCAGAACTGCTTTTAAAGTCATTTAGGATATCTTAATGTTATTATTTGTTAATTTGTTAGCATGCATACAACGACCCCTATGCACAGCATTGTGCAGTTAAGATTGATTCCAGAGGTTCATTCACTTATCTTTTGATTCTTTTCATTAGTATAGCCGCCCATGTGCATGTTCAATTCATCATTTTTTTTTCTTGGTCACTATTGCCTCAGCATTTTAATGTTTCTCAAGCTTTAATACAACTTGTCTGTTCAATTGTATGTCTCTTTGACTAGACAGTCACTATGTTCCTCAATCCGTGTAAATTTGTTAAACACAACTAGGCGGTTTAGGAAGTTGTTCTATCAAATGAATAATTAATTCCTATTCACTTGTGTAATAGGCTGGTAGCTTTTAATTAGTAACACTAAACACTACAATTTTGGTATAAAAAAAAGGTTAATATCTGAAACTTTAAACAAATCAAAACCAACGTTTTGGCTTTCACATACATATACAGTTTTGTCTTAGCATGGGAGTTCACAAGGCCGCAAAAAGGTTGGTGTTGCAACTTGCAACAACATTGTCTCACCCATGTTTGGAGCTTAAGCTATTTGAAAATTTGTGTCTTAGGAATTTTGGTTATTTTATCACTGAAAAACATGAGAGTTCTGAAACTCATTAGTACCTTATTTGTGGAGACTATATAGATTGCTTATGTCTAATTAACTCCGTCTTTCTTTTTCAAAATTTCAAGGTTTCATTAGCATTGATTGTGGCAGCAATGAAGATTACATTGATGAGGATACCAAAATCCCTTACATATCAGATAAAGGATTGATAGACACTGGAATAGTTAAGACAATATCCTCTGATTCACCTGCAAATCTTCAACGGTATGCCAAGAACTTGAGAAGTTTTCCCCAAGGAACAAGGAATTGTTACACCCTGAGACCAGAGCAAGGCAAAAACAATAATTATTTGATCAGGGCAACATTCGTTTATGGGAATTACGATGGTGAAAACCAGATACCGGTATTCGACCTACATCTTGGGGTTAATGAATGGACAACAGTGAATTTAACAAATGCTGGTCCAAATGGTTTCTATTATGACGTTATTCATGTCCCCTTGACGGATTACATAGATGTGTGTCTAATAAACACTAGCCGTGGGGTACCCTTCATTACAGCATTGGAACTGCGGCATTTGGAAAATTCCATTTATCAAACTCAAGGCAGGGCACTTACAAAAATACTGGGATATGACATTGGCAGGAACAGTTCTAACTTAAACGTCAGGTGAATCTTTTATACCTTCCTGAGCTAGAAACAAATTAATTCAACAATTTTCTGGATCTCATATTTGATTTCATGTTCATTTATCTTTTATTTTTACAACCGAACTTTTCTCTATCACTGAATATTCATCTTCAATGGCATGGCTAGAACTTAATCCATTGCATGTGAAGAAAATTATTGAACTTATTCCATTCCATAGGAAAAAAAATTATTGCATGCCTTTCATTTTACGATAACTTTTACATCACTTAGGATTATCACATTTCTGTTATATGTTCTCAAACTTATATGTCAAGAAAAGTGAGCTCTCCCCCCCTGATGCATTTTGTAAATTTTCCAGGGTGACGGTATTTTAAGTTTCTAGTTATTTTTTTCATGTTCATAAACTACAAAAGCACTTGAATGCCTACTTACATAAATAATATATGAGGTTGTTCTATTACCATCCAACAAAAACATGATCTCTCTTTTTCTCCCTCACATTAGGTATCCAAATGATGTCTATGATCGCGTTTGGAATCCTACATTATTTAATTGGATCCCAATTACCACAAACTCAACCATTTATAGCGAGAGCAGTGAGAATCCTTATGATTTACCAGATGTTGTATTGAAGACTGCTGCCAAAACACAGAACTCTAGCATTCCCTTAAGCTTATACTGGAGTCCGCCAGATTCTCTTTCAAAATGCTATGTTTACTTTCACTTTGCTGAGATTGAGAAGCTTGAAGCTGGCCAGCAGAGGGAATTAAAAATTAATTTGAATGGCGAGCGCTACCTGACAGAATCTGTCAAACTGGATTATCTAAAACCACATACCATAGTCCAAAATAATCCGCCAATTAGTGGAGAGCGGATTCACTTTTCTATATCTGCAGTTGAGGGAACTAAGCTTCCTCCAATTCTCAATGCTGTTGAGATATTTGTGTTGAAAGAGCTCCCAAATAAAACAACTGCCGTCGATGATGGTATGTTTTCTTCTCATTTCTAACTTCCTTGCAAGGATTATGATCAGTTTGCTGCTAACTTATATGAACAAGAGATGCTTCATCTGCTGATACAATAAGACTTTAGAATATTAGTGATGGTCCTTTTGATAATTAAGAAGAGGGAACCTTTTCTAAATGGAACGTGCTAAACAAAGGAAGGCTTGATATATAGCTTTCCTGCATCAAGAAGAGTTTTCCATATGAGCCTTTATTCACTGCCATAATAGAAAATGAAAGTTTTTAGTGTAGTAGTTTAAGTTGACTTTGTATTACGAATTCACCTGACTTTCATTCCCATTTTCTTTTTGAATAAAAAAAAAAATTATAGTTGAAGCTATCACAGACATCAAGAAACTTTACAATGTGACTAGAAACTGGCAAGGCGATCCATGTGTCCCAAGTGGATACTCTTGGGATGGTTTGAACTGCAGTGGTGACAATCATCCAAGGATCATCACACTGTAAGTGCACTTCCAAAACATCAAAACTTTTGTTGACTAATGCTGTGATATTTCAATCAATATGTCATCTTATAGGAAAAACTCCACCTTAACTTGGAGGATCACATAAAATGGACCCTGATATTAACTGATATGAAAATATGATGCATCATTTTAGAACATTTGACAGTGGAACAAACTCCTTTCATATGCAATAAAAATAAAAATTTGTGTCATGCCTTCTGATATTTGATTGAATTTATTTAATTTTTACGGAATGTTCAAACACAGAACCTCTCCAAAAATGAGAAATATTTTTTTGAAATGTAAATTATCTTTCAAACAAAGGCAACAATTCTTCCTTCTTTCTTAATGACAAGCAGGAACTTGAGCTCAAGCAATTTGACAGGGGAGATTGCAACTCCGTTCTCCAATCTCAAGGCAATGCAGTCCTTGTGAGTCTTAATTTGAATTGTGATTGATGTTTAACATTCAGTTACTATAAAATAGTACCAGCTAGACACCAGCAGGTCAAGCAACTCTATCTGCTAGGTAGAGATTACCAATTGGCAGATGGATGATGGATCCCTTAATTACCAACGGCATCAATGCTTGGAAAGTGTACTTTTGGGATTTAATGCCAGGAATTTTTAATTGAAAAATGCTATATGCAAGTCCTGCAGTTTCATATCAAGTTTTCGAAAGAAAATAATTTTTTAGCTTAGCATATGTGGATATGTTATTCTCAAAATCTTGCTAACTCCAGTTTCAGGGATTTATCATATAATGACTTAACTGGGCCACTACCAGAATTTTTGTCAGAAATGCCAAATTTGAACACACTGTAAGTTGCTGAGCTTTGATCTTGGTATTGTAAACATAACTTTTGGGGAAGGAAATTGAGGTGATCTGCATAACAATATCTTTGCAGTAATGTAAGTGGGAACAACCTCACAGGTTCAGTTCCTGAGGCTCTTCTGCAGAAGTTTAGGGATGGGAAATTGGCCTTGAGGTTTGCTTATCTTCCTTTCTCCAATATTTTAATGTACTTAATAATTCTAATTTAATTTTGCCACTTACCTGTGTTTAAGATCTTTTCCCTTAATAAATGCTTTTTATACAGCCAAAACTAGATTAAAAAAAAAAAAAAGTAAATGTTGTTCACTAATATGCACAATAGATGTCATTTATGTTTTAAACATCAATTTGTATTGCATGATTACTGCACTATCTATCCATGTAGATTATGTTTAAAGACTTACTTACCGTGGCTTATTACCTTGATGCATTTTATGCAAGTGTTGGCGAAAATTCAGATCTTTGTCTGTCAGTTCCATGCAAGAGAAAGAAGAAAAAGGAGGTTGCTGTTCCAATTGTTGCATCATCTATGGCAGCAGTCCTGGTCCTTCTGTTCATCTTTAGTGCTTTGATTATCTATAGAAGGAAAAGAAAAGGAGGTACTTCTTTCTTTATTTTCTGCTTGTGTAATCATTATCACTTTTCACCGAAGTGAGGTCGTTTACAAGAGATGTATCACCCAATCCCAGCTAGTCCTATGTTTCCTTCGATACACCAAAGCCTTTAAGAAATTTATGAAAGATAATTATAGAAATTGAAGAAAATAATGCGAACACCTAATTAGATTTCACCCGTGGCCATTGTGGCCAATTACATAATCAAGAGTCAAGACAGTAAATTATGCAATTGATCAACAATTTTGAATACATCCATGGACCATTCAACATATGAGCAAGTGATAAATGCACTCATTCTCTTCATGCAATTCTTGGGTATGAATCCCGCTTGAGTAATGTTTCAGTTGTCCTGTACCTTACTTTATGGTATAAGTGGGATGTATTTTTCTCAGGATTGGCATCCTGGGACTGTAGTGGTACCCTTTTTGCTCGACCAAAGACAAAATATTAATAACAGTAATAATTACATCCGTGGGAAAGTTGGGGAGCTTTCAGTACTCATGTAAGATCTCCAGATACACAAAAATGCAGTCACAACTCCTCCAAGTTCCTATATATGCTTCGACACACCAGGTCCATACCTATAGTCACCTAGCATTGCCAAAAAATTAAATAGGTAAATGACAATCCAACTACTGTGCCACAGAATCTGAGATTATCAACCGTAGTCTTCATGGAGTTCACTGTTCTATAGAATTGAAAATATTATTACCCTCTATACACCAAAACCATGTCATCCCAATTCCCAAGCCCCTGCTGTTTTGTTAAAGAACCTGTTCCAGTCATCTTCAATTCATGATATTCAGAATGATAAAGCCAGCAAACTTAGGGAGATCACTTCATACAATCTTGAGCCCATGCTGACCTTATAAAATTGGACAACTCATCCTGAAGTGAAAAATATAGAGCATGCAATCTAGGACTTCCTTTAGCTTTATCTGTAGAAGGCTAAAATGTCGCTGCAGATGGATTAATTCGGTGGCCCAAGCCCATGAGTTTATTAGCATTTACTGTCTGGGATAGTAGACTCTGGATTTAACCTTCAACATACTGTGTGAGATGAAATCTGTTTGAGGACACAAACATGAGGGATTTAGAACATAAACTATACATATTCCCCCACATCCCTCAAAACATTTTTTAATAGGCAAATTACAACTTACCCACTTATGATTTGGTCGAAATTTAAGTTGCTTACCTGTGGGTTAAAATTTGACACTTTATCCACCTGAAATTAGCCCAGTTAGATTTTCATAACCCATGGGTTAAATCACAAGTAGGCAACTTAAATTTCAGTCAAACCATAGGTAAGAAGGTTGTAATTTGCCCTTTTTTAATAAATTGTGCATGTTACAATTGTGAAAATCTTCCTTGTTGTAGATATGGTTACCAAATCCAACATCAAATCAAAGAATCAACAGTATAGCTACTCAGAAGTTGTGAGCATAACTAATAACTTTAGAACCATCATTGGAGGAGGAGGATTTGGAAAAGTGTACCTTGGCAAACTGAAAGATGAAACTCAAGTTGCTGTTAAGTTGCTCTCTACTTCTTCAAACCAAGGCTATAAGGAATTTCGAGCAGAGGTTAGATTGGACATTGCAGCCGATCTTTTCATCTACTTGAGTATTTAATTTTAAATAGAAACTGTGATTATATCATGCAGCTAAAAGTTTTTCATCCAATTAAATTGTTGAATTGGTTTGAAATACAGGCACAACTTTTAATGATAGTTCATCATAAAAACTTGGTTTCTCTTGTTGGATACTGTGATGAAGGTGCAAAAAAGGCACTCATATATGAGTATATGGCTAATGGCAATCTGCTCCAGCATTTATCAGGTATTTAGTTATTTACTGGTTACCTTTTGTGTCCAAAGGCTCTTTATCATATGACCCTTTATAAGTTATTTCTGTCAAATCAAAAGCAAGATTTAGTATAGGGCAAGGCTTGGATAGAGCACCATAACTGCATTTAGTTGGCTTTGAGTAAGACCAGGGCACCTTACAGGTGCAGCTCATGCCAGGTAAGTGTCAAGTATTTCCCACTGGGCAGTCCCATTTTGCCTGCTATTATCATGCAACACAACAACCACGACCTATGAAACTGTAACCAAGTCTTGCCCCTTAGAGGCCCAGCTAATCTTTTCATGATACACTGATTCAAAACAAAAGACCAACCAAAAAGGGGACGGTAGGGTGCCAACTAGCCAATCTAATCTTCATATAACTGAAGTGCTATTGCTATTTCATACAATTAGGATTAGCTTATTAGGAATGTTTAGTTTGACTAACAGCATACAAATTTTATTAATCTTCTTTACACAATAGGGAAATCAGAGCTAATTTTTATAACAGCCTAGCTAAAAGATAAATTGATATGTTTTGGTTGCAGTGACGAACACAAATGTATTAACTTGGAACGAGAGAATTCATATTGCAGTGGATGCAGCGCATGGTTTGCAAACAAATCGATTACATGATTATTCATCTACTATATATATATATATATATATATATCTTTTTTAATTTGAAATGGTTTGCAATGGTTTTCTAATGGAGTTGCAGGGTTGGAGTATCTACATAATGGTTGCAAGCCACCTATAATCCATAGAGATTTGAAGCCTTCCAACATTTTATTAAATGAACACATGCAAGCCAAGATAGCTGATTTTGGGCTGTCTAGAGCGTTTGCAACTGAGAATGACTCTCATGTGTCAAGTCGCCCAGCTGGTACATTAGGATACGTTGATCCTGAGTAAGTGTTTGCTGATTTGATATGCATGTTTTAAAAAAAAAAAAAAAATTGAAGCAAGAGTGTATTTAACATTTCAAGTATCATGTATATATGTTTAAATGAAATCTGTACATAATAAGGATCACATCATTGAATTTAAAGTTCCCTATGCATTTAAAACCTATCAAATTTATGGATTTCGTTTAATAGCACAAAATTTGTGAAATTTTGCGGTTTTTAATTACATACTATTATAATTTCGATGCTTGGCTCATATTCTACACCAGTGGAAGTTGTCAAAAGCATAAGAGTGCCAACAATTATTATTTAATGGTCCATTTGAATTGAGGGAGAGGGAAAGGAAGTAGAGTAGAGTAGAGTAGAGTAGATTTAGCACAAAATTAGCTTATTTTTAGCCAACTTTACTCTACTCTCTCTCCTTCCTCCCTCCATCCAAACAAGCAATAAGATTCAAGCAATTAACCATTTAATTGCCAAGTACAACTAGGATATAATGGAAGTAATTACTAGAAAAATTACATCAACTTACAAGTTTCTAGCATTGATCTATCCACTTGTGTTTTACATGCAGATTTCAATCATCTGGAAACTTTAATAAGAAAAGCGATGTCTATAGTTTTGGGATTATTTTGTTTGAGCTAATCACTTGTCGTAGTGCAATAGTACGAGGTCCTATGAGAAACAGTCACATACTTGACTGGGTTAATCCTTTGATTGAAAGGGGTGATGTTCAAAACATTATTGATCCAAGATTAGAAGGAGAATTCAATAGTACTTCTGCCTGGAAAGCTATGGAGATAGCCATGTCATGCATACCATCATATGCAATCCAAAGGCCAGACATGAGTTATGTGTTGGCAGAACTTAAAGAATGTTTAGCTCTGGATATGGCTCATGAAAGAACTCAAAGGATGGCAACTGAAGGCAATTTAACAACTTCAAACATTCCGTTTAAAATGGCCCATTTGAAGTATGAATCAGATATTGTGCCCCATAGTAGGTAGAATTTTATTTTTGGATATTTGATAGTTGAGGAGGGGGCATTAGAACTTGAACATTTTCGTTGAAAAAATTAGAAAGTATCAATTGAGTTATAAAGCTTATGACCCATATTAGGTAATCATCAAATAAAAGACTAGTGGTCAGTTGTTCTTTGTATGCTATATGACAAGTTTGCATTAGTATTTGACGAACTTTCCCATATCCTTGTTTTGTCTCTTGTTCAATGAAAGTATCAGCGTGTATTATAACTTGTTTCATATATTTTCTAATGGACAAGTAAATTATAATTATGCATAATTTATATTCTGCATGTGCTTAAGGGTTTAGTTTTTTTAAGAAACATTGTTATGTAATAACAAGTTCATTATAATGCTCTAGAATGTCAACTACAGTGGCTCTGTATTTTTATCCAAGCCCAAAGTTTTTCGGTTTTTTTTTTTTTTTTTTTTTTTTTTTTTCTGTCTGTGAGGCCTGAGCCTGGACCATGCCCAGAGCACTTGATTACACTAAAGGTGCACCGATTGCAATAAAGGGGTCTTTGTCCCCATGGCTAGAGATGGACACAGCCTCCTCTTCCCTTTTTTTTTTTAATGCATTATCTTTATTCATAAATAATTTATTTATTTTTTTAAAAAAGCACAACATAGTCCCTAATGGTTCTAAGACTAGTACACAACTTGAATACCATTTTTTTTATTATATAAATATGATATAATTTCAATCATTATATGATTTTTTTTTTTTTATCATAAAACCCAAGACACTAATTAGTTTTTGAAATAAGTAAAGTTCAAATTCTAAATCCCTTATTTAAGAGAATAAAATTTATCAATTGAGTTAATTTGAATAATAATGCTATGAACACAGTTTTTACTTATAATAAAATTTCACATCTGCTAAGATAATAAACTGAGTCGTGGAAAAAGAGCAGTGAGTTCATGAATATCAATTGATTCCACATCATTCACTTAAAAAATGGTAGAACTTATTGTAAAAAAATGTCATCCCCACAACATTATTGTAACTTGAATGGATTCAACTCAAGGTAGAGCCCTATTGGGCTGGTGAACCTGTGGGCAGCCCATTTTATATTTGCCATTGTCACACAATTAGTAAATCGCAATCTCATTAATCAGACAACTTGTGGGTTGAAGTAAAGACTTGAGTTCAAAAGTGGTGATGAAGGGCCTCAAAAGTCTCAAAATAAAATGCGCAATGAAGGCTCTCAGAAGTGGAAAAGTGAAAAAGATTGTTGATAATCACGTAATTAAAATATAGGGTGAATTATAAAGTTCCTCCTTATTCTTTATACCATATTTTAATTTGATCATTAATCTTTCAATTATGTCAATTTGGTCCCTAACTTTTTGATACTGTGTCAAAATAGTCCCTACAGTTAAGCGATTGATAAAAAATGTTGACGTGATGTTATTAACAACCAAAATAAAAAATGATTTTTTTGCCATATAGACTTCCATTTGGATTGTCATATCAGCATCATAATTAAATTAAATATTAATCTTTCTCTGTAAAAAAAAAAATATTAGTCTTTCTTCCTCAATTTTTAAAGAAAAAGAAAAAATAATTAAAAATAATTTTTAATCTGCATTTTTTTCCTTTCAATTTCTTGGCATCCAAACTCAGTCTGAAATCAAATCCTACAAAAATCAACCCTTTCAAATTTCGTTTGAGTTGATGTAAATGTAACCTTCACATACGGAAATGAAAACATATTCAAACATTCACATTCATAATCAAACCCACAACTCTAAAAAAAAAAAAACCAGAGATCTTAAATTGATTTGAAATGAAAACACCAATTTAGGTGGTCGAATCCCAATCAAATCTATATAGCCAACTCAGTCTCCTCAAGCCAACTACGACCCATTTTGGAGTACCAGTGTACCACATACGGTGGTTGAAACCCCAAAACCTAGCAAGTTTCAAGGAAGCTTAAGATTCTTTTAAAACAAGTTACAACTCAATCATAGTCCAAGGTGAAATCGAGCATTCCATATGTGTCGGTCTCCAACGAGTCCGCCATGGGATGGGAGATCTAAAAGCTTCTCGGAAGGCGGTGGGAACCAATCTGGGTTTGGGTCGATATGAGAGTGAGAGAGAAAGAGAGAGATTTGGGTTTGGGTCCATTTGATCAGAGATCTAGCCCAGAACTTAGAGAGATTAATTGTCGAAAGTGATTCTAAAGCTTGCACAGAGGCTATTCAGGGGCTGGGTCAGAGTTATGCATTGATGAGGAGTTCAAGCTGGAGCTATATAGTTTGTAATCTAGCAAAGGCTGACGTTTTCTTACAGGAGATTTGCCATGGTTCTAACATGGGCTTCTCTTAAGTTCTCTGGTTCGTTAAAAGTTTTACATATTATCAAAAAAAAAAAAAAGTAAAGTAGTTTTTCTTTTTGGATTTTTTTGAACGTAGATGTTTGATTATCGAGAAAGTGCAGGAAAAATTAAAAGAAAGTATAAAGAATATGAAAAATTTTGGTTATTTTTGTTATTTGAATTTTTTTCATTTAAATACTGATGTGACATATTAAAATGTTAAATAAAATTTTAATTATCATTTTATTTTGGATGTGAGGTTGGTCACAATTTTTTTTTTTTTTTTTTTTTTTTA
>NW_027070086.1:416069-421585 GCF_002906115.3 Quercus suber
TTTTTTTAATGCTTTATTATTTTCTAACTTTCTTATATAAGTTGTGAAAAATATGCCTGAAAATTATATAATTCCCCTGGATAATTACTTGGCTATGATTAAAAACAGGAATTGTATGGCCTGGGAGCCAGAAAACTTGGGGTGACTTCACTCCCTCCATTGGGTTGCCTTCCTCTTGCCATCACCTTATTTGGATTTCATGATAATGGGTGCGTCTCTAGGATCAACACTGATGCCCAAGCATTTAATAAGAAGATCAACTCGGCTGCAACAAGTCTCAAAAAGCAACTTCCTGGTCTTAAGATAGTTATCTTTGACATTTATAAGCCACTCTATGATCTTATTCGATCTCCATCCAAATTTGGTAAGCAACATGCTTTTTTTAACTGATTACCGATTAGAAAGCCTCTGTCTGAGGAATTAAAGCTTGGGTTGCTTTTAAGCGTTTTAATAGTAATCATCTTTCACTATTTTTTTCTTTTTTGTAGGTTTTGCTGAAGCAAGGAGAGGCTGCTGTGGTACAGGGATCGTAGAGACAACATCATTTTTGTGCAATCCAAAGTCAATAGGGACTTGTTCTAATGCAACTCAGTATGTGTTTTGGGACAGTGTCCATCCATCTCAGGCTGCTAATCAGGTCCTTGCTGATGCATTGATTTCCCAAGGCATCTCCCTCGTCTGATGGTGATACTGAGATATGCTTTCTTTTTTATATTATGTAAGAAGACCAATACTGTGCTATTCAGCTACTTTCATGGAAAGGTTGCAACAGCAGTAATAGTAATCTTATAACTGAGGACATTTATTGTCTCTCACAGCACTCCATCCATAAATTATGCAGTTTGTTTGTAATAGATTTTGCCTTCTTAGGCTTATTTCTATCCAAAAAAAAAAGACATTTTACATGAATAATAGCAGAGTTGATTAAGGAAAATAAAAGGCCAAAATAAAGTATAATACTTTGCTGACCATGCAAACAAAAAGGAAAATGTAGTATTGTATTAGACAGAATATATTTGGCTAAGACAGAGAGGAAAAAAGATGGAAACCATGCTTTGTTCATCATGCAAGCCATATGAGACTTCAATTTTTGGTTTCAATACCTAAATTTGTCTTCACAAAAAACTAAGCACAAAAGATGGAAAAGAAAAACGGCAGCAGGGTCAGAATAGGTTTGTATGTTCTGTTTCAGATATATGACAATACTGACAAATCCGCTGCCGGTCCCTTGTCAGTAGAGCAAAAAACAAAACGCCTTCTGATGAGAACTTGAGAAGAGACTAGTGAACTTGTTAGATTTGTCCTAGGCCAGATTAGTATTTCAAGAAACAAAATGCCTTCTGTGATGATTCTATCATTTTCCTCCAAAACTTGAACAGCCTAGAGCATTTGGAGGGTTAAGCAGCTTGGTTATATCAGAAGAGTTGTTCTCCAACAGCATTCCTGTTATCTGTGTAGCACTTTCAGGTGTTAGAGAATCAATTCAATATCAAGCTCATCATGGTTAGTAGGCATTGCCCCCAAAATACAAAGTCCTCAGAGAATGACATAACTTCTAAGACCCTCTAAGATGAAAGAATTTGAGTCACAGACCTGAAGATTCTCAGCAAGAACTTTTTCTAAGTTCCTCCTGGACTTCCCAGGTGATGTTCCTGCAGCGTGAGCTCTGCCTTTGGCACCAGCTGATCCAGTATTGGTACTTTCCCCAGGTCCACTTCGCTTGTTCCCCTTCTTTCTGAAGTCAAGTTTCTGACCGCCGGCAGTCCCATTCTTCTTCAAAAGCTGGCAGAAACGTTAGAGTAGGCATTTGTCACGGGACCATAAAAATAGAAAAACATTAAAAATTGAACAAAACAAAAGAGCCTAACAGTTCAATTTAAAAACAAGACAACCATAGAATAAGCTAAGAAAAAGATCATAAGAGTAATATAATCAGATACATGTAAGCCTTTAAAGGATCGCAAGCATTTGTTAGAGAAATAATAAATTTATGGATGGTGTGTGTTATGTGATGTCATTTACTATCAACTGAGACAAATGGTAAGTAGAGATATACATTATTTGTTTCTGAAGGGAAAAAAAAAAACAAAAAAGGAATACAGAAGATACATGCTGCTGGTAAACCTGATCCCTGGTGTTACCCCACTCTTTCTGCCCATTTGGAACCTGTAATTTCATCAGCCATGTAAGAATAACTTGAGAAACAGAGAAATGCTCAACCCAAAATTCATGCTACAGAATAAAGAAAAATCCTTACAAAAATGGAGAAGCGGTCATGATAAGTTTGTGTCACTAGAGGATATTGTTGACAATCTTGATACACGATTGGTTGGGATAGGAGCTGGTCTGAAGAAGGGCATGGAGGAAAGTGATAAAAGAAAGGGTGGACATTCCAGTTGCAATTATAGAAAGTTTCTGGTGAGAATTGAGCATAGTGATTTTGCAATGTCCTTATGCGATCTTCTTTTCTCTGAGCGATAGCCACGTTTAGAGTTTTTCCTTCCAAAGTGGTTCCTACCAAAAAAAAAAAAAAAAACCTCAATTTAGAAAGCTACTAATCAATTACCCCTAAGTGGAAGCAGAGCTTTCATTAAACAGACTTTACCATTAAGCGTATGCAGAGCTTTCATAGCATCTTCAGGATTGGAGAAACGTACAAAGCCAAACCCTTTACTAATCCCATTATCAAGGCGCATCACTTTGACTGATGTTAATTGTCCACAGGTACTGAAATGTTCTTTCAACTTGTTATCATCTACTGATGTACTGAGGTTATTAACGAACAAGTTTGAAGCCTTCAACTGCTCATTGGTATAGTTGCACCTCTCCATGTATTCACGTTTTAGTAGTTCTTCCCTCTCGGTTTTCCTTTGAGCCCTTCCTACAAACAGATATTTTGATCCTGATTCACAAATTGATTTCACTTATCAATGAACTTTTCTTTGCATAATAATGCTCAAAACAAAGGGAAAGAGAAATGAAGTTCTTCCTATCAAAAAAAAGAAAAAAAAAAGAAAAAGAAATGAAGAAGTTCTATGTTTACCTATGAATGCACCGTTCAGAGCCCCAACAGCATTTTTAGCGTCTTCTGATGACTCAAAGTTGACAAAACCAAAACCTCTTGATTTACCCTGATTATCCTTCATGATGGCCACACTAGAAACCCTTCCAAACTTGGAGAACTGATCTCGAAGGAGCTCCTCTGTCGTATCTTCACTCAGATTTTTCACATACAGATTTGTGAAATTTAGTTCTTCTTGTGCTGCCATCCTCTCACTTTTCTTCCTAAACTTTGACACATATCTAAAGAGAAATGAAGACAAAGGGGAAAGAATTAATTGCAAAAACATAATTATTATTATTACAAGAGACCTACAAACATAAGAAATCCATGTATCCATCCAGAGGTCACATTGGAGATCAATTTTATGAAAACAGATACAAAATTAAGAATCACTTCACAGGAAAATTTAAAAGGAGTGCTCATAATTTATATAGTATCATATTGGGGAACAAACTGTTGTCATATTCAACTGAGAAATGAAAACAAAAGCACAAATTAATATAATAAACATAGGAGGAAAAGATTTTAGGCAGAACAAGAAAGAGATATGGAGGGCCAAGAACTCCCTGCTCTGATTAACTTTGGAGAGAACATGAAAAAATTTATGCTTTAGTTTGGTTTTTTGCTTACAACATGTGGGGGTGGGGGATTCGAACCCAAGTTCTCCCCAGGGAGACAATTGGGCAATGCCATAGAATTACAAGGCTCTGGGCACAACAAGAGCTAGTTGTTTTCAAACTTTGTCCTTCAGTTTTGTCCCTCTCCACTCAAGAACCAGATTGTAAATCAACACATTATGACAGAGACAATGCCATTTATCCAATGACAAACAGGATAAGCAAAAAAGTACTATCTCAAGGAAATCTGAGATTTTGAAAGACAAAAGGACTCATCAATGTGCAAAAGTTAAAAAATATAATCAAGATAGCAAAAGAGAATAAACAGGATAATTAACAGAGTGAGCAATATACAACAGAATACTTACAATTTCTTGTCATCAATCACTGTATCATGGAGAGCATAAAGAGCACTCATAGCTGATTCCTCAGTATCAAACTGGACAAATCCAAACCCCTTGCTCTTTCCATTTTCTTCAGCCACTTTGCAAGAAAGTATGGTCCCAAACCTGCTGAACAAAGAGTGCAACTGAAGGCTATTGATCGAAGGGGGTAGGTTTTTCACAAAGAGATTTCCATAACCAGTCTTTCTTGAAAGAGGGTCTCTTTGACACCACATTATTCTCATTGGAAATCCCTTCAGATAGGTGTGATTTAGACGGGCCAGAGCCATAGATGCTGATCATAACAGAAGAACAAATGTACATTGTGATATTTACTTGATGAATCAGAGGGAAAAATTAATGGAAGAATCAAAGAATCTTACTGCTACTAACAATAAATTAAACACTGGAAGTACACAAACCAAGAGTCCCCCGCCCCCAACAAAAGATGGAAACCCAAACACTATTGTTTGCTTGCCAAGAAAGTGAAACAAATAAAAGAATAATAGAAAATCAAGGGTCTAGTACAGAGTATGTATCATAATTTGTAATCCTTCCCCAAAAAAGGGAAATGCTCTGCTCAACCAAGACTTAACTACTAACTGTCCAAAGGTATTCTTGGTTTAGTTTATCATTTTTAAGAAAACAAAAGCAACATAAATTGTAAGGTAACTAATTCCTTCAGCAAGCGGAGGTTAGTTACTAAAATATCAAGTCCAAGAAACCAAATGATGTAGTTGAAGAACACAAGTAGTTACATAATACATGGTAATGCAAGAATGAAAAGGCGAAAAGAAACGTGAAGCAAACATAACTTGTTTCTCAAGAAAGAGAGAGAAATACCAAAATGACCATTTGTAAACAACTTAAAGAGTTCTTCGTGGTAGAAATTACAACCTAAAGAGAACAAAATAAGCAAACCCCACTCGATAACCACAAAAGCTAAAAAAAGAAAACGAACCCTAATTTACATGAAAACTCTAGAAATTACAACCCCATTTCACAAACAAAAAGTACGCAAGTCACAATCAACCAAGAAAACCCCCCAAAAAACCCCAAAAGCTTACATGCACACACACACACACACACATACACTTATACACAAAGACAGAGATATAAAATAATACATACAGAGAGAGAAATATATACACGCATACACAACGCAAGAAACACACAATATACATAAACATATACAAAAAAACACACACAAATAGACAAAGAAAAACAGAGTAAGAAAACCCAAGAAACCAGAAATACTCAAAAACCCATTTGAGAAACAAGAAAACCAAGACAAACCCATTTCACCATTCACCAAGAAAACCCCAAAAAACAAAGCAAGAAGCAGAAAAAGAAACATGCATACACACACACTACACACAAAAAAAGAAACAGAGAAAGAAACAGAGGGTATATTTGTTTTATACCGTGGTAGTGATGGACGAAGTTGACGTA